>NW_020256340.1:0-1076 GCF_003255815.1 Theropithecus gelada
GATCAGACCGGATCCAACCGGATCAGACCGGTTCCAACCGGTTTTGATGGGATCAAACCGGATCAGAGCGGATCAAACCGGATCACACCGGATCAAACCGGATCAGACCGGTTCCAACCGGTTTTGACTGGATCAAACCAGATCAGACCGGATCGAAGCGGCTTTGACCGGATCAAACCGGATCAAACCGGATCAGACTGGTTCAAGCCGGTTGTGACCGGATCAGACCGGATCTAATCGGATCAGACCGGTTCCAACCGGATCAAACCGGATCAGACCGGATCCAACGGATCAGACCGGTTCCAACCGGTTTTGACGGGATTAAACCGGATCAGACCGGATCAAACCGGATCAAAAAGGATCAGACCGGTTTTGAGCGGATCAAACCGATTTTGACCGGATCAGATTGGATGAAACCGGATCGAACCGGATCGGACCGGAAGAAACCGGATCAGACCAGTTCAAACCGGTTTTGACCTGCTCAGACCAGATCAGACCGGATCAAACCGCCTCAAACCGGTTTTGACCGGCTCAGACCAGATCAGACCGGATGAAACCGCATCAGACCGGTTCAAGCCGGTTATGACCGGCTCAGACGGGATCAAACCGGATGAGACCGGATCGAACCGGTTTTGACTGGATCAAACCTGATGAGTCTGGATCAAACCGGATTGAACCGGATCGGACTGGATGAAACCGGATCAGACAGGTTCAAACCGGTTTTGACCTGCTCAGACCGGATCAAACCGCATCAAACTGGTTTTGACCGGCTCAGACTGGATCAGACCGGATCAAACCGCATCAGACCGGTTCAAGTCGGTTGTGACCGGCTCAGACCAGATCAAACCGGATCAGACCGGTTCAAACCGGATCAAACTGGATCAGACCGGATCGAACCAGATCAGACCGGATCAAACGGGTTGTGACCGGCTCAGACTGGATCAAACCGGATCAGACCGGTTCAAACTGGATCAGACCGGATCAAACCGCATCAGACCGGTTCAAGTCGGTTGTGACCGGCTCAGACCAGATCAAACCGGATCAGACCGGTTCAAACCGGATCAAACTGGATCAGA
>NW_020256341.1:0-1076 GCF_003255815.1 Theropithecus gelada
TCCAACAAAAAGAGTAAGTCTCACGAAGCAGAGGCCACAGACCTCAGAGTCGTGTGGGGAAGTGGGATGGGAGCACGCAGGTGTGTGTTCCTCACCGGCAGGATGGTCTCCGGCCCAAGGCAGGAGCCACAGAGGCAGAGCTTTCTAGAGAGAGCACCAGACACCCTGTCCCTGCCTTCAGCTCCCAGACCATTGCTTGATTCTGAACTGTATCCTCATGTCCCTGCAGCCACTGACATCCAGGAGAAGGTTCCATGACAGGCAGAAAGTGGGAGGCAGAATTACTGGGATGCCAATTGAGAGGCATGCAGGGAAAGGGGTCTTGAACTCAGAGAGACAGAATGTCTGAGTCTTGCTGTTGGCAGCTGAGGGAGCTCAGGCACCTACGGCCTCCCCTGTATGTTGCACTCTGCACATGAAATGACAACCCAGACGTGCCCTCCCAGCTGCTTTGATGACTTTTTTCTCCTCCAGATTCTGCTGTAATGGACCAAGAGCCTGCGGGGGACAGAACAGTGAACAGGGAGGTAGGTCCTCCTCAGCCCAACCTCGTGGATCGAATCTTATTCCCTAATAGTCCTGAAGAATGTGAGCCCCTCCCTCACTCAACATTTCCCTCTCTCCAGGACTCTGACGAACCAGACCCTCAGGAGGTGACATACGCACAGTTGGATCACTGCGTTCTCACACAGGGAAAAATCACTCGCCCTTCTCAGAGGCCCAAGACACCCCCAACAAATACCAGCGTGTACATAGAGCTTCCAGATGCTGAGCCCAGATCGAAAGTTGTCTTCTATCCATGAGCACCACCGTCAGGCCTTGAAGGGGTCTTCTAGGGACACAACAGCCCTGTCTCAGAACCGGCTTCACAGCTCCAATGTACCAGCCGCAGGAATCTGAAGGTGTGAGTCTGCATCTTAGGGCATTGCTCTTCCTCACACCACGAATCTGAACATGCCTCTCTCTTGTTTTCCAATGTCTAAGGTCCCCACTGCCTGCTGCAGGGAAAACACACTCCTTTGCTGAGCTCACAATTCTCCATTTCACTTGACCCCTGCCCACCTCTCCAACCTACT
>NW_020256342.1:0-1077 GCF_003255815.1 Theropithecus gelada
AGTCTTCAAAGGGATCCGAAATATGTGTTCTCAGATTCCACAGAAATAAGGCTAGCAAAGAGATCCACGAAATACTTATGTAACTCTGTGAGATGAATTACCAGAACACTAAGCAGTTTCTCAGAAAGCTTCTTTCTCTTTGTTATCGGAGGATATTTCCTTTGGCCCTATAGTCTTCAAAGAGATCCGAAATATCTGTTCTCAGATTCCACAGAAATAAGCTAGCAAAGAGATCCCCGAAATGCAGATGTAACTCTGTGAGATGAATTAACAGAACACTAAGCAGTTTCTCAGAAAGCTTCTTTCCAGATTTCATCTGTGGATATTTCCTTTTTCACCATAGCCCGGTATGGGCTTCCAAATATCACTTTGCCAATTCAACAAGAACTGTCTTAGCGAAAGGCTTCTTGAGGGGAATGCTGTAACTCTGTGAGATGATTTCACAGAACACAAAGAAGTTTCTCAGANGAGTTACATCTGCATTTCGGGGATCTCTTTGCTAGCCTTATTTCTGTGGAATCTGAGAACAGATATTTCGGATCCCTTTGAAGACTATAGGGCCAAAGGAAATATCCTCCGATAGCAAAGAGATCCCCGAAATGCAGATGTAACTCTGTGAGATGAATTAACAGAACACTAAGCAGTTTCTCAGAAAGCTTCTTTCCAGATTTCATCTGAGGATATTTCCTTTTTCACCATAGCCCGGTATGGGCTTCCAAATATCACTTCGCCAGTTCAACAAGAACTGTCTTAGCGAAAGGCTTCTTGAGGGGAATGATGTATCTCTGTGAGATGATTTCACAGAACACAAAGAAGTTTCTCAGAAAGCTTCTTTCTCTTTGTTATCAGAGGATATTTCCTTTTGCCCTATATGGCCCTATAGTCTTCAAATGGATCCGAAATATCTGTTCTCAGATTCCACAGAAATAAGGCTAGCAAAGAGATCCACGAAATACAGATGTAACTCTGTGAGATGAATTAACAGAACACTAAGCAGTTCCTCAGAAAGCTTCTTTCCAGATTTCATCTGAGGATATTTCCTTTTTCACCAGCGCCCTCTATGGGCTTCCAAATATC
>NW_020256343.1:0-151 GCF_003255815.1 Theropithecus gelada
GAAAGAAGCTTTCTGAGAAACTTCTTCGTGTTCTGTGAAATCATCTCTCAGAGTTACAGATTTCTCCTCAGGAAGCCTTTCTCTAAGACAGTTGTTTTGGAATTGGCAAAGTGATATTTGGAAGCCCCTAGAGGGCTATGGTGAAAAAGGA
>NW_020256343.1:196-1066 GCF_003255815.1 Theropithecus gelada
AAGAGATATTTGGAAGCCCATAGAGGGCTATGGTGAAAAAGGAAATATCCTCGAGAAACTGTTTAGTGTTCTGTTAATTCAGCTCACAGAGGTACATCTGTATTTCGTGGATCTCTTTGCTAGCCTTATTTCTGTGCAATCTGAGAAGAGACATTTCGGATCCCTTTGAAGACTATAGATCCAAAGGAAATATCCTCCGATAACAAAGAGAAAGAAGCTTTCTGAGCAACTTCTTTCTGTTCTGTGAAATCATCTCAAAGAGTTACAACTTTCCCCTCAAGAAGCCTTTCGCTAAGACAGTTCTTGTGAAATTGGCAAAGAGATATTTGGAAGCCCATAGAGGGCTATGGTGAAAAAGGAAATATCCTCGGATGAAATCTGGAAAGAAGCTTTCTGAGAAACTGCTTAGTGTTCTGTTAATTCATCTCACAGAGTTACATCTGTATTTCGTAGATCTCTTTGCTAGCCTTATTTCTGTGGAATCTGAGAACAGATATTTCGGATCCCTTTGAAGACTATAGGGCCAAAGGAAATATCTTCCGATAACAAAGAGAAAGAAGCTTTCTGAGAAACTTCTTTGTGTTCTGTGAAATCATCTTACAGAATTACAGCTTTAACGTCAAGAAGCCTTTCGATAAGACAGTTGTTGTGGAATTAGCAAAGTGATATTTGGAAGCCCTTAGAGGGCTATGGTGAAAAAGGTAATATTCCCAGATGAAATCTGGAAAGAAGCTTTCTGAGAAACTGCTTAGTGTTCTGTTAATTCATCTCACAGAGTTACATCTGTATTTCGTAGATCTCTTTGCTAGCCTTAATTCTGTGAAAACTGAGAACAGATATTTCGGATCCCTTTAAAGACTATGGGGCCAA
>NW_020256344.1:0-1076 GCF_003255815.1 Theropithecus gelada
ATTATGTGTCTTATTATATGGGGGCGGGTATGAAGTAAAGGGAGGCAGATCAGGGTTGTGATATTTAGCTGCCTCTTCCTCTAAATCATCCCAATTTACATCTGATTGATTAGGCTTATTAATTTCCTCCTCTTTTTGAAGCATCTGTAAAATTGGGTATTTTTTTGGTTTGTTTTCGTGGCGCATTTCTTTGTCTGTTACTGAAGGAGACTTGATTTCCTCATGATCACTTTCGAGGGAAATAAGATCCTCCTCCGTATCTTGCGGAGGCTTTGTAAGGTTAGAGCGGGAGCTAACCTTTAAAATATGCTCTGTCTGAGCGACCACAGCCATGACTTGTGGATCGGCCTCCTTCTTATCTATTAAATCTCTAATGAGGTTCCAATAAGAGAAGGCGGTCACAGGAATTTTTTCTGGCCCAAAAGTATTATAATAGTCCTGAAAACAATCCCCTACTCTACGCCATCTTTTAATATCAATAGTTCCTTCCTGTGGGAACCAAGGGCAAGTGTCTTTTACAAAATCAAAAAATTTAAACAAATCATTACCTTTAACCTTTACTCCTCGTATCTTTAAAGCCTCTTTTAATTGTCCTACATAAATTTGATGCTGACTTAATTCTTGTCCCATTTCGGACGGGCCACTTACCTTCGATTCAGACGCGGCAGGTTCCCGCAGTGATCGGAAGAGTTTAATTTCTTTTGTCCTTGTTAGCGGTCGACCGTCCTTTGGCGTCCTCTTCCTCACGGAGTCCCTCGTTTCCAGGTCCCTGTTCGGGCGCCACATATCCCGGCCCACGGGATCGTCGAAGCAGGCCCTGGAGGAGGGAGTGGGAATTTGGGGAACAAGAGACACGAGAAATGGAGACAAGACAGTGCTCTGATCAAGTCTCGTTTAATGGCGGTAATGCAACGCCTTATATACACTTGGAGGGGAAGGGGTTGGGCCAGAGGCGGAGATGATCTCATCGTGGAGGGCGTGGCCAGGTAGGTATTGGTTTCTCCGGTCGGACGTCATGTTGCGCCTGTGCTGTCAGTTGGAAATTTTCCCGGGCGCGGGATTGCGCCTGCGCTACA
>NW_020256345.1:0-1076 GCF_003255815.1 Theropithecus gelada
GGGCTTCCAAATATCACTTTGGCAATTCCACAAGAACTGTCTTAGCGAAAGGCTTCTTGAGGGGAAAGCTGTAATTCTGTGAGATGATTTCACAGAACACAAAGAAGTTTCTCAGAAAGCTTCTTTCTCTTTGTTATCGGAGGATATTTCCTTTAGCCCTATACTATTCAAAGGGATTGGAAATATCTCTTCTCAGACTCAACAGTAATAAGGCTAGCAAACGGATCCACGAAATACAGATGTAATTCTGTGAGATGAATTAAAAGAACACTAAGCAGTTTCTCAGGAAGCTTCTTTACAGACTTCACCTGAGCATATTTTCTTTTTCACCATGCCCCTCTATGGGCTTCCAAATATCACTCTGCCATTTCCACACGAACTGTCTTAGCGAAACGCTTCTTGAGGGGGAAGCTGTAACTCTGTGAGATGATTTCCCAGAAAACAAAGAAATTTCTCAGAAAGCTTCTTTCTCTTTGTTATCGGTGGATATTTCCTTTGGCCCCATAGTCTTCAAATGGATCCGAAATATCTGTTCTCAGATTCCACAGAAATAACCCTAGCAAAGAGATCCACGAAATACAGATGTAACTCTGTGAGTGGAAGTCACACATCGCAGAGCAGTATCTCAGAAAGCTTCTTTCCCTATTTCATCTGAGAATATTTCCTTTTTAACCATAGCCCTCTATAGCCTTCCAAATATCACTTTGCCAATTCCACAAGAACTGTCTTAGCGAAAGGCTTCTTGAGGGGAAAGCTGTAACTCTGTGAGATGATTTCACAGAACACAAAGAAGTTTCTCAGTAAGCTTCTTTCTCCTTGTTATCGGAGGATATTTCCTTTGGCCCTATAGTCTTCAAAGGGATCCAAAATATCTCTTCTCAGATTCCACAGAAATAAGGCCAGCAAAGAGATCCACGAAATACAGAAGTAACTCTGTGAGATGAATTAACAGAATACTAAGCAGTTTCTCAGAAAGCTTCTTTCCAGATTTCATCTGAGGATATTTCCTTATTCACCATAGCCCTCTATGGGCTTCCAAATGTCACTTTGCAAATTCCACAAGAACTGTCTCAGCG
>NW_020256346.1:0-7186 GCF_003255815.1 Theropithecus gelada
GGCCGTGCAGCACTGTGGTGTCACTGCTGGCACAGAAGTACACAGATGTCTGGGAGAGAGCCGCCGACTCCAGCCTGAGTGGGAAATCTTCTGTGTTTACTCTGGTGACATTGTAGCCATCGGGGACTTCTCCTTTGTCAGTGATACCTTTACCAACTGAGTAATGAATCAGCCTCAGCCCCATGCCTGGGTCTTGTCGATACCAGTACATGTAGTCATGGTTCATATCCTGGGCACACTGCAGTGTCATGCTCTGTCCTGTCTTCAGGACCTGGAATTTTGGTGTCTGAGTGACACCAGCATCCCCTGGATCTGCAGAGAGGAACAAAGCTGCTGCTGCACCCCCAATGGGAAGGCGCTGGGCCTTGAAATCCACGCAAGGGTCCCTGCCCCGGACCCACCTGCCCACAGGAGAGAAAAGGCTGCACAGCACAGGAGGCCGATGCTCATGGCAGGTGCTGCAGGACAGAGGGGTCTTCTGGTTCTGTGTGTTGGTGAAAGGGTACCAGGACTGTCAAGGGAGTCATTCCGAGACGTCATTCTCCCTGCCTGGGCCCTAGAGCCTTCCTGTCAGGAGAGGCCACGCCCATTCCCCAGATGGTCAAATTCAAGATAAATGCACCAATGAACAGCTGAGAATGAGAAGGACACATTTGTCAGAATTGAAACAAGTCTCCAAGATTTTCATGACCTTTTGTAAACAGTTTGTAACTCAATGTAAATTTTATTTCTTCAATAATATACTTAATAGTCTGGTGTTAGTTATCTACGTAGTGCTGTAGTCTAGAGTCTTAGGGAAACTCCCCACGTCTTCCTGGTGTTTTTGATTCCTGCGTCCCAAATACTCCTTCAAGGATCCTTTTGTAATTTGCTTAATTGACCATAATCCTGATTAAAATCCTTTGCCTATATTGGTTTTCTCTGTTAGCAAGTTTCCAAATCCCAGGGGCAGGCTCATCAACATTGGAGGAGTCGTTTTGCTCTGTTTCTTGGCAACTCACTGACAGATGGGACTCCTGAGAAACCCAGCTGAGCACCTTCAGCTCCTCCCAGGGTCCTTCATTTCCATGCCTGGGGTGAGACCGCAGCAGGCAGAACCACCTCACACTGCTGACTGCCCTCTCTGTGTGGATGATGTTGACCACCCAGTGCTGCCCATGACTTAAGGGCATAAAGGTGGCCTGATGCGTGAGGGACTTAGGGAGAGAGGGCCGACCTTAGGGTGAGGAAGAATGCTCTGTTTGTATTTGAGATGTCATGTTTCATAGGGCATATCCCTTTGTGCAGGATTCCTGCCATAAATTTAGTAATGAATAAAATTTACTAATAAATAAAAAGGAGCTCTAATAACATATCTCTTGATTCCGCCAGGGTTTCACAAGCTTTCCCCTGGGGTTTCTTCTGTCTATTTTCTGAGCTCATCATCTTCTCCTGGACCCAGCCAACACCCTTCCCCCAGGTCCCTGTGTCTACTGAACCAAGCAGCAGGGTTTGATTCCTTCTGGCTCCCCTCATTTCCGTGGCTGCTTAATTATGGGTGGGGTGGGATTGGGATGGCAGAAGGCAAAACAACATAAAGGGCATTATTCTTCTTAGGGCTCTGATGCACTCTCAGAACTATATGCTTCGTGGTACTCTTGGCATGTGGATCAACACCCCCGCCCCTTCCTCATCTCTCACCTGGCCACCAACTTAGAGACTCTTAGAGTAGAAAAGGCCTTAAAAATAATCTTGTTTCCATTGCCAGGTGTGCTTTGTAAGGTGGAGTTTTTATTAATATTGAACACAGCTGTTTGTCCTTCATTTCCAAAGAAATTACTCCCTCAAGTGTGCATCTGTGCTGAGACCTGAAAATCCATTAGGAGAAGCAGAAGTTTGCATCACAGCTTCACAGCTTCACAGCTTCACAGCTTCACAGCTTCACAGCTTCGAATTTGGAATTACGTGTCCTTTGTCTTCGACATTCCATATTCCTAACTGTCCCTCCCCACTGCCTTTCCTTCCTTCTCTGCTGATTCGAAGAAAATAAGATCCCCCTAATTTTAGAATCCAGAAAGCTTTACCAATTTCTGGCCCATGAGAGTCTCTCTTTGAACTCTGAGTTATTTACTAAGCAAACTTTGACTCCATTGACCGTGCCATTTTTCCCTTCCCCACCAGCCTTCATAAGGTAAAGGAGCCATATAGATGTTCACTTAAACTCAGAAATAAATTATCCTACCTCCCAACTGCTTACAAAGCAAAACTGATGAAAATCATATGGGATTCTACTTAACATGGTTTTCCTCTACATTTCACGTATAGGAAGTGACCACTTAGTTGCTTCTCCCCCCTCCCTCTTGTTAACAACAGCTCCTCACAGAGCTCCCTGGCCTAGTATGTCCACATCAGTGTCTCTGCTACGTCTTGTGATGGGAATAATTTTCTCAAAGCTCAGATCTTCGGGTTCCAGGCCACTAACCACTTACCCACTCTAGTACTTGCCCAGTGCCAACACCACGTTACTTGTACCTGCAGTGCTATAGGGTACACAGACTCTCCTAACCCTGGTGTCTGATCTGAAGACAGCCCCAGATGGTTCTAGACTTCCCCTCCCTCAAACTCCAGTGACCCCTCTATCAGTTCCACACAGAAGCTAGCTGACTGTCCTTCATCTGGCTCCAACATTTATTAGCTTGGAGACCATGGGCAAGGCCATTCATTACCATTCCTGGACTTTAGCCTCATTTAGACTCATCTACAAAACAAGACTAACATTCCCCTCAATGCTTTATGAGGATTAACTGAGATACTGTGTAGTCTCTGGTAGGTTTGATAAATGTCTATCCTTTTATCCCTCCCTCATGCAGGAGAAACCAGTGGGGCTCTCACACTTGCTAGGACTATGAGTGATGGAAAAGCTGGAATCATCAACTGGGTGCTGGGGTGAAGAGAACTTGGAAGCCAAAAGAGGCCGTTCAGTCGCTTTAGAAAAGATCTAGCAGAATTTAGGAATCAGATAACAGAACACGAGTGTACCTGTCTACCCTCGTTGTGCCATATGAAGCAGCTAATAGTAGCAAGTTAGATCTTTATTGAAAAATCTGCAGCAATAAAGATCAAGGTATGTGAACAGAAAAGAGTGTGCATGTGGCAGGTAAAGAGTACAGGTGAACCCATTTTCTGTAGGTGTACTTGGGTAGAAAGGTATGCATGAACACAGAAAAAAGGGGTGAAAAGCAGCATACCAGAGCGTTAATATTGGTTACCCATGGAAGGTGGGATTGGATTTGAGAGCATTATTGACATTTTTAATATATATACATATATATATAAAATTGAATTTGGTTATTAGAAAATCTTAACCACACGCAAGCTTTAAGTATATACCTTTCATGAGGCATCAGAATTTGTAGTGTCTAAACGGGCAAAGCACAGAAAGCTTCTGTTTATGAAACCCCCATAAAGGCCCATTTATTTTTTGTAATAAACTGTGGATAAAGTGTGCTCCATAAAAGCGCACAAGTTCCTGGTGAACACAGCCAGTCTCTGACTGCTGAGGAGGGTGAGCATCAGGGTCGATACATTTGATGGTGAGGTCGGTTTGTGTTGATTATGAACTAATAAGGCTTCTACCTCTGAAAGTCTAATCACCACAGGGAAGTGGAGGATCTCGCTCCTTGTTCTAGAACAGGATTTGAATAGCCCCCTGATTTGAAAAGAAAGAGAAATGAGCACCCTCCAGTGCCTGCATTTCCAAACTCAGTAAGAGCTTGTTTCCAGTTTTACATTTTTCAAGTTTTGGAAATGCTCTTTGTTTCTGATCCAAGTAGCAGTATTATTACGATGTCGATTGTAATGATATTCCAGCATTTATCAACAGCACACAGCTTTCTCAAATACAGCTTTAGCGAGTGGGTAGAAGAAAATGCTGTCCCTAGGGAAGATGTTCTGACTTTGGTCTGTTTAAAGTTCAATTATTTAAAATAGCTAGTCTATTTTTGGTCTTTCCTGCCTAAAGAGATAAAACTGCATTCATCTTTAAAGCATAGAAACAAATAATTCTTGCAAAAGTAGGACTTCGGTCTTTCCGTGGAGCATCCTTAGTGATTGTATATTTGATTATTTCTACCCAGAATGACTCTCACAATTCTTCAGAGACTAACACACAGCCCTGCTCTGAAAATGGAGCCTCTGCCTCACAGTCAGCCTTTCCTGTCTGGGAAAAGAAAGGAACAAGCAAAGGTCTCTGCTCAGCACCCTGCACCAAAATCATGTGTGGTCTGGAGGAAGCTGGTAACCATGAGCTGTGTGTCTCTGGTGTTGCCAACCAATTCATGGAAATGGACACCAATGACATAGTTCAGTGTATCAGGCACCATGGCCTCAAAGCCACCCACAGAGATATTTGTGCCTTGGGAAAACTCTTCCTAAGAGAATGGAAAAGCCATTTGTTTTCTTCTCCATAACCTGTTTTTTCTTGTTTTGTTTTGTTTTGTTTTTTGAGACGGAGTCTCACTGTCCCCCAGGCTGGAGTGCACTGTTGCAATTTTGGCTCACTATGAGCTCCACCTCGTGGGTTCACGCCATTCTCCTGTCTCAGCCTCCTGGGTAGCTGGGAATATAGGCGCCCGCCACCTCGTCCAGCTAATTTAGTTTTTTTATTTTTCGCAGGGATGGAGTTTCATCGTGTTAGCCAGGATGTTCTCGATCTCCTGACCTCGTGGCCCGCCTGCCTTGCCCTCCCAAAGTACTGGGATTACAGGTGTGAGCCCCTGTACCCGGCCTCCATCACCTTTTAATGCCAGTGTTTAACATTATATTTCAGATCACTCTGCCAATGATTAGGTGCCCTGTGTCTGTGAGACTCTGAAATCCAAGACACCTGTGAGGGAAGGCGATTGAAGAAGGAAACAGGCCAGGAGAGTGATGGGTCTCCTGATAGGAAGTTCAGTCATGCAGAAAGGCTTGGGATCCAGTGATTCATCCATGACAGGGATTTCTCATGTTTCCAGGACTTATTAGATCCTAGGAGATGAAGGGATAGAGATTCCCATTTAATGCGTCCAGACTTCTGAAACAGTCTAAGAGGGAACCCAGAGGGCCTTTCACTATCCATTCTTTATTTTTTCAAGATTGGCCACTGGCACCTGGAACTGCTGTTGGTATTGACAATAAAATGGGGAACAAAGCATCCACAATTTCTGAAATGATGAGTTTTACAGTCTAGAGCGCAAGAGAAGTATCCATTAGTCACCCAAAGTCATGGAAAATGACAATGGTGTTAAATCTATGAATACTAATGCATATTATAAGCTGTGAGCATTTATAATAAGGAGGTACAGCCTAGAAAAACTGTTGAAGGAGTGTCTTCCTAAAGATGGTGGTAATAAAACTGAGATTTGGAGCCAGAACAAAAAAGAAGAGACTTGTGTTGACCCAGAGGACACAGCGTGGAGTGGAAAGGCCTTTGGTGGGAGGAGCACAACGCATGAGAAATGGCCTGAACTGACACTTCTGAGGTTGACTGGAGATGAGGGTGCAGAGGAAGGGAGAGGACAGCCGGGAGCAGACATCACATGGAGTAGGCTGAGGACTGACGTGAGCGTGGTGTGGGAAAGATGGAGTTGTGAAGGCCGACAAGGAAAAGAACGTAGCTGTGTTGTGAATACTGTCTGCAATATACAATTTCAAACGAACTTTCCTTTCTGAGAGCAACTGAGGAAGACTTCTGAGGCAGTGTTTGGGAGACTCCTATGGGACATTATCCACTGCCCAAATCACGGTCTTGTGAAAACAAGGCCACCTATATCTTCCACTGAACTTTGTGTGCAGAGGAAGGTGGCTGTGGGGTGACTTCTGGTGCAAGAGGGCACAGAGGTCTGGGAGAGGCTGTCTGACACCAAGGCCATGTATTTGGCTTTGAGAGAAAGGCACAGACCCTCAGGGATTTCTCTATAATGAGTGCTGGGATGGATCAGCTGTACACCAGTTTCAGCGCCTATTAACACCTACACATGTAGTCATGGACGGCAGTCTCAGGGATCTCCGAGCCACTTTATGTCCTGCATTTCTTCTCTGGTATTTTGGGATCTGGTTGTCACAGCTTCTGTGAAGTCTATCATAGAAGCAAGTTCAGTGCCCAAGGAGGGACCCAATAATGTAGACCTGAAGTAAAGGCTTAGGTTAGGATGTGGTGAGCCAAGGAAAAGGCTTTAGGGGACTCGCCTGCCCCCAGGAGGCAAAAGGCCACACCACTGAGGAGTCTGGTGGTCATAGCAAGGTCACAGAAAAATGGGGAAATTGTGGGGAGGTTTTTAAGGTTGTGTTTTGGGAACATAAATCCTGGATGTCAGTAGAGTTAACTGATGATACCACTGCCCCTGCCAGCCAGTGACTCTGCCCCTGCCTGCTCTTCCTCCCTCTACCTGCTGCAACTTTCAACCTGCAGTCCAGTCATAAACCTTCACCCATGTGGTCTCTGCTCCTGGCTCCCTTTCTTCTACAAGACAACAGACTGACAAGGGTCATGATCATTTGCCCTCCACCTGCCTCTCCACCGTCAGCTCAGGGTGTCCACTTTAGGGCTCTTTTTAACAGGTTATTGCTTCTTCACTGAACATATATGCTTCCCTCCCATTCCTAGGTCTCTATCTTGTTTCTCACATGAGATCTAGTTCAGGTGCATTTATTCTTAGTGGTGAAAATCCAAACTTAAATTTTAGTAGAATAAATTGAGAAAAATACGTTTAGACATTTATATGAGACAGCAGTTTTTGTCTACACACAAACAAAATTGTTTTTCATTTTTGTTGCATTAAATTAAACTGTTGTGCATCAAAAAACACCATAAAAATGAAAATGTAAGCTGCAGACGGGGGACAGACATAGAGAATGCATATAAATGAATTTTTTTAAATGTGAAATTTAAGCTTCCTCAAAGTTGCTAATGAAGAGGCCTCAGTAGTGACTCCTTAAGACATCTGAGCCTCTACTATGGCCCTCGTGGTCATGAGGGCAGTGTGAGGGCTCTGACTTACTGACTAGGACACAGAAGGTAATGATGGAGCAGAGGGATAGGTGGAAAATGTATGGACTAGTTTGTTTCCTACTTCTGATCCTTACAAGCCAGGAGACACTGGGGAAAATGACTCAATGTCCCTGAGCCTCCCATCTGTAAAGGAAGAATAAGAATGTTTGATGTGCA
>NW_020256347.1:0-1076 GCF_003255815.1 Theropithecus gelada
TGGATCTCTTTGCTAGCTTTATTTCTGTGGAATCTGAGAACAGATATTTCGGATCCCTTTGAAGACTATAGGGCCAAAGGAAATAACCTCCGACAACAAAGAGAAAGAAGCTTTCTGAGAAACTTCTTTGTGTTCTGTGAAATCATCTCACAGAGTTACAGCTTTCCCCTCAAGAAGCCTTTCGCCAGTACATTTCTTGTGGAATTGGGAAAGTGATATTTGGAAGCCCATAGAGGATTATGTTGAAAAAGGAAATATCCTCAGATGAAATCTGGAAAGAAGCTTTCTGAGTAACTGCTCTGTGATGTGTGACTTCCACGCACAAAGGTACCTCTGAATTTCGTGCATCTCTTTACTAGCATTATTTCTGTGGAATCTGAGAATAGAGATTTTGGATCCCTTTGAAGACTCCAGGGCCAAAGGAAATATCCTCCGATAACAAAGAGAAAGAAGCTTTCTGAGAAACTTCTTTGTGTTCTCTGAAATCACCTCACAGAGTTACAGCTTTGCCCTCAAGAAGCCTTTCGCTAAGAGAGTTCTTGTGGAATTGGCAAAGTGATATTTAGAAGCCCATAGAGGGCTATGGTGAAAAAGGAAATATCGTCAGATCAAATCTGGAAAGAAGCTTTCTGAGAAACTGCTCTGTGATGTGTGACTTCCACTCACAGATTTACATCTGTATTTCGTGGATCTCTTTGCTAGCCTTATTTCTGTGGAATCTGAGAACAGATATTTCGGATGCCTTTGAAGACTGTAGGGCCAAAGGAAATATCCTCCGATATCAAAGAGAAAGACGCTTTCCGAGAAACTTCTTTGTGTTCTGTGAAATCATCCCACAGAGTTACAGGTTTCCCCTCAAGAAGCCTTTCGCTAAGACAGTTCTTGTGTTGGCAAAGTGATGTTGGGAAGCCCATAGAGGGCTATGGTGAAAAAGGAAATATCCTCAGATGAAATCTGGAAAGAAGCTTTCTGAGAAACTGCTTGGTGTTCTGTTAATTCATCTCACAGAGTTACTTCTGTATTCCGTGGATCTCTTTGCTAGCCTTATTGCTCTGGAATCTGACAACAGATATTTC
>NW_020256348.1:0-1076 GCF_003255815.1 Theropithecus gelada
CTCTCCCCTCAAGAAGCCGTTCGCTAAGACAGTTCTTGTGGAATTGGCAAAGTGATATTCCGAAGCCCCTAGAGGGCTATGGTGAAAAAGGAAATAACCTCAGATGAAATCTGGAAAGAAGCTTTCTGAGTAACTGCTCTGTGAGGTGAGACTTCTACACACAGGGTTACATCTGTATTTCGTGGATCTCTTCGCTCGCCTTCTTTCTGTGGAATCTGAGAACAGATACTTCGGTTCCCTTTGAAGACAATAGGGCCAAAGGAAATATCCTTCGATAACAAAGACAAAGAAGCTTTCTGAGAAACTTCTTTATGTTCTGTGAAATTATCTCACAGAGTTACAGCTTTCCCCTCAAGAAGCCTTTCGCTAAGACTGTTCTTGTGGTATTGGCAAATTGATATTTGGGAGCCCATAGAGGGCTATGGTGAAAAAGGAAATATCCTCAGATGAAATCTGGAAAGAAGCTTTCTGAGAAACTGCTTAGTGTTCTGTTAATTCATCTCACAGAGTTACATCTGTATTTCGTGGATCTCTTTGCTAGCCTTCTTTCTATTCAATCTGAGAACACATATTTCGGATCCCTTTGAACGCTATAGGGCCAAAGGAAATATCCTCTGATAACAAAGAGAATGAAGATTTCTGAGAAACTTCTTTGTGTTCTGTGAAATCATCTCACAGAGTTACAGTTTTCCCCTCAAGAAGCCTTTCGCTAAGACTCTTCTTGTGGAATTGGCAAATTGATATTTCGAAACCCGTGTAGGGCTATGGTGAAAAAGGAAATATCCTCAGATGAAATCTGGAAAGAAGCTTTCTGAGAAACTGCTTAGTGTTCTGTTAATTCATCTCACAAAGTTACATCTGTATTTCGTGGATCTCTTTGCTAGCCTTCTTTCTGTGGAATCTGAGAACAGATATTTCGGATCCCTTTGAACGCTATAGGGCCAAAGGAAATATCCTCCGATAACAAAGAGAATGAAGCTTTCTGAGAAACTTCCTTGGGTTCTGTGAAATCATCTCACAGAGTTGCACCTCTCCCCTCAAGAAGCCGTTCGCTAAGACAGTTCTTGTGGAATTGG
>NW_020256349.1:0-1076 GCF_003255815.1 Theropithecus gelada
GGTTGCACTAAAATGAGGCCATAGGGTCAATACTATCCTCATAGAGCCGAGCTGAGGGAAGTAGACATTAATTCTGATATTATTTATGCTTACAAAGTAGAATCTGGGGGCTCTCTGATTTAAGTACCTAGTGGCTTAAACTCACTTCCTCATAGACTTGAGTCATACTCTATTACAGAGTTGAAAAGATCCCCAAGTTCTCTGAGAAATAAAAAATGGAAGTCCTCAATCCTGTATAGTCTTCTCTTTCCTTCCCAATTAAATTGAAACACTTGACAGCCCAGCCTTCAGGAGACTGCTTGCAGAGATGAGCTTTTTCATTCTGAATCTGATGCTCAATATTTGGGATTTAGTCAGTAGTAGGAGAAGGGCTCTTAAGAAAGTGAGTGAATGTTATCTAATGATTGCCCTAGAGAAGTGAAATGCATGACAGAAAGGAGGAGAAATAAATGGCACTGACAAGAACATTATTTAGAGTCCTGAAGCCTTGGTCTGAGATGCTTGTCCTAAATACAGCCAGTTTCCAGATGCCCTTACAGGGTAGCAGGAGGGACATCTGGGTCTAGTGATGCCACAGTAAGAGATATGATTTCCAAATACTGGTTTGGGAAACTGAGTGCATTAATCAGAATGCTTCAAATATTCAAGCATGAAGCATATTCAAGGATTCTGAGGGTTGTTCTTTGACCCCGGTCAACCTACCATGGATTCAACAGGGGAGGCTGTCTATGGAGCAATGGGAAAAGCATTGGCTTTGGAGTCTGCAGATGTGGGTTAGTTTCTAACTACACCACTATGTACCTTTGGATAAGTCATTTAATTTCCCTGAAGCTCAATTTTCCTATCAATAAAATGGATATAATAGTAATTCACCATATTGTTGTCGAAATACTACTTACTTTAAGCTCAATAAATGGTGATTGTTATTGTTAATATCATAGTAATAGAGGTTAAGGTCAAGTTTTGAACCAGATACACCCAGGACCAAATCTTGACATGTGTCTTTTTTTTCTGTGGCAAAGAGAATTACTTTACATCTTGGTTATGTTAATTTAGTAAATATTCCTTGAACGTTT
>NW_020256350.1:0-1076 GCF_003255815.1 Theropithecus gelada
CAAAGGGATCCGAAATATCTCTTCTCAGATTCCACAAAAATAAGGGTAGAAAAGAGATCCACGAAATACACATGTAACTCCGTGAGATGAATTAACAGAACACTCAGAAGTTTCTCAGAAAGCTTCCTTCCAGATTTCATCTGAGGATATTTCCTTTTTCACCATAGCCCTCTATGGCCTTCCAAATATCACTTTGCGAATTCCACAAGAACAGGCTTAGCGAGCGGCTTCTTGAGGGGTAAGCTGTAACTCCGTGAGATGAATTCACGGAACACTAAGCAGTTTCTCAGAAAGCTTATTTCCAGATTTCATCTGAGGATATTTCCTTTTTACCACAGCCCTCTATGGGCTTACCAAATATCACTTTGCAAATTCCACAAGAACTGTCTTAGCGAAAGGATTCTTGAGCGGAAAGCTGTAACTCTGTGAGATGATTTCACAGAACACAAAGAAGTTTTTCAGAAAGCTTCTTTCCTTTCTTATCGGAGGATACTCCCTTTGGCCCTATAGTCTTCAAAGGGATCCGAAATATCTCTTCTCAGATTCCACAGAAATAAGGCTAGCAAAGAGATCCACGAAATACAGATGTAACTCTGGGAGCGGAAGTCACACATCACCAAGCAGTTTCTCAGAAAACCTCTTTCCAATTTTTCTCTGAGGCTATTTACTTTTTCACCATAGCCCTCTATGGGCTTCCAAATATCACTTTGCGAATTCCACAATAACAGGCTTAGCGAGCGGCTTCTTGAGGGGAAAGGTGTAACTCTGTGAGATGAATTAACAGAACACTAAGCAGTTTCTCAGAAAGCTTCTATCCAGATTTCATCGGAGGATATTTCCTTTTTCACCAGTGCCCTCTATGAGCTTCCAAATATCACTTTGCAAATTCCACAAGAACTGACTTAGCGAAAGGCTTCTTGAGGGGAAAGCTGTAACTCTGTGAGATGATTTCACAGAACACAAAGAAGTTTCTCGGAAAGCTTCTTTCTCTTTGTAATCGGAGGATATTTCCTTTGACCCTATAGTCTACAAAGGGATCCGAAATATCTCTTCTCAGATTCCACAAAAATAAGGGT
>NW_020256351.1:0-1076 GCF_003255815.1 Theropithecus gelada
CAGGAAAAGGGGAGTGGTTGGATTCGTTGGTGTGGCATCGAGCAGCAAGAGCTGCACCAAACACAGAGTTGGGGTGAAATCCCCAGACTCCAGGCCCTGCGGTGCCGTGGGAGGCCTCACCGCTGGAGGGTGGGCTCCAGGGGGCCTGGCCTCAACTGGGTGCTGAAGCCCAGCCCTTTAACTCCCAGGACACACTGCTGCAGCCACGCGGGGGGTGAGAGAGACAGTACCTGGGGTCAGGGCGGGCAGCTGCTGCATCACCGGCTCTATCCGAAGCCCAAGGATGGCGTCCCAGAGATGCAGGAGAGCTTTGCCCAGAGAACGAGCCAGCCTGCAGGGACCCTGCTGGACAGGTCTCCACCCTCTGCCCTTCAGGCAGCCCTCGGGGCCTCCGGGTGCTCTGGTGAGATGGGCTCCAGTCCACTCTCTGATGACAGACGGCCCGGCCAAGCTAAGGAAGGGAAACCCAGGGCAGTGCTGGGTGCTGCGTCATTCCATGCCCTGAGCAGGCTGAGCTGGGAACAAGCAGATGCTCCCTGCAGCTCCTGCCCCCTTCAGGGCCTGGCACCTGGACCAGGTTCCCTGGGGAAATTGGGCCCCTCCCTGAGGCACCCAGGCCCCACCTCCCCCTTTCCACCTGGGACTGAGCATCCTCCAGAGGGCCAGCCCTCCTGGAACAGCCCTCCTGCAGGAACACCACGCCCAGCCCCAGGACCCTCCCTCAACTCTCCAGCAAGGCTGCACTGTGGGTGGCCCCTGCACACCCTCCAGCCATCTGTGCTGTGATGTAACACAACATGGTGTGACATGGTGTGATGTCCCTGGTGTGACAGGGTGTAATGTGGTGTGATGTGACAGGACATGGTGTGATGTGCTACAATGTGGTATGACAGAGTGTGACATCCCTGGTGTGATGTGATGTGGTGTGATGTGGTGCAATGTCCCTGGTGTGATGTGGTGTGACATGACTGGACATGGTGTGATGTGATGTGATGCAGTCGGATGGGGTATGACATCCCTGGTATGATAGGGTATGACATGGTGTGATGTGGTGTGACAGAGTGTGACATCCCTGG
>NW_020256352.1:0-1076 GCF_003255815.1 Theropithecus gelada
ATCACTTTGTCAATTCCACAAGAACTGTCTCAGCGAAAGGCTTCTCGAGGGGAAATCTGTAACTCTGTGAGATGATTTCACAGAACACAAAGAAGTTTCTCAGAAAGCTTCTTTCTCTTTGTTATCGGAGGATATTTCCTATGGCCCTTTTGTCTTCAAAGGGATCCGAAATATCTGTTCTCAGATTCCACAGAAATAAGGCTAGCAAAGAGATCCACGAAATACAGATGTAACTCTGTGAGTGGAAGTTACACATCACAGAGCAGTTTCTCAGAAAGCTTCTTTCCAGATTTCATCTGAGCATATTTCCTTTTTCACCATAGCCCTCTATGGGCTTCCAAATATCACTTTGCCAATTCCACAAGAACTGTCTTAGCGAACGGCTTCTTCAGGGGAAAGCTGTAACTCTGTGAGATGATTTCACAGAACACAAAGAAGTTTCTCAGAAAGCTTCTTTCTCTTTCTTATCGGAGGATATTTCCTATGGCCCTATAGTCTTCAAAGGGATCCGAAATATCTGTTCTCAGATTCCACAGAATTAAGGCTAGCAAAGAAATCCACGAAATACAGATGTAACTCTGTGAGTGGAAGTCGCACATCTAAGAGCAGTTTCTCAGAAAGCTTCTTTCCAGATTTCATCTGAGGATATTTCCATTTTCACCATAGCCCTCTATGGGCTTCCAAATATCATTTTGCCAATTCCACAACAACTGTCATAACGAAAGGCTTCTGGAGGGGAAAGCTATAACTCTGTGAGATGATTTCACAGAACACAAAGAAGTTTCTCAGAAAGCTTCTTTCCCTTTGTTATCGGAGGATATTTCCTTTGGCCCTATAGTCTTCAAAGGGATCCAATATATCTGTTCTCGGATTCCACAGAAATAAGGCTAGCAAGGAGATCCACGAAATACAGATGTAATTCTGTGAGTAGAAGTCACACATCACAGAGCAGATTCTCAGAAAGCTTCTTTCCAGATTTCATCTGAGGATATTTCCTTGTTCACCATAGCCCTCTATGGGCTTCCAAATATCACTTTGTCAATTCCACAAGAACTGTCTCAGCGAAAGGCTTCTCG
>NW_020256353.1:0-1075 GCF_003255815.1 Theropithecus gelada
CCGATAACAAAGAGAAAGAAGCTATCTGAGAAACTTCTTTGTGTTCTCTGAAATCATCTCACAGAGTTTCAGCTTTCCCCTCAAGAAGCCTTTCGCTAAGACTGTTCTTGTGGAATTGGCAAAGTGATATTTGGAAGCCCATAGAAGGCTATGTGAAAAATGAAATATCCTCAGATGATATCTCGAAAGAAGCTTTCTGAGAAACTGCTTAGTGTTCTCTTACTTCATCTCACAGAGTTACCGCTTTCCCCTCAAGAAGCCTTTCGCTAAGACAGTTCTTGTGGAATTGGCAAAGTGATATTTGGAAGCCCGTAGAGGACTACGGTGAAAAAGGAAATATTCTTAGATTAAATCTGGAAAGAAGATTTCTGAGAAACTGCTTTGTGTTGTGTTAATTCATCTCACAGATTTACATCTGTATTTCGTTGATCTCTTTGCTAGCCTTATTTCTGTGGAATCTGGGAACAGATATTTCAAACCCCTTTGAAGACTATAGGGCCAAAGGAAATATCATCCGATAACAAAGAGAAAGAAGGTTCCTGAGAAACTTCTTTGTGTTCTGTGAAATCATCTCACAGAGTCACAGCTTTCTCCTCAAGAAGCCTTTCGCTAAGACAGTTCTTCTGGAATTGGCAACGTGATATTTGGAAGACCATAGTGGGGTATGGTGAAAAAGGAAATATCCTCAGCTGAAATCTGGAAAGAAGCTTTCTGAGAAAATGTTCAGTGCTCTGTTAATTCATCTCTGAGAGTTACATGTGTATTTCGTGGATCTCTTTGCTCGCCTTATTTCTGTGGAATGTGAGAACAGATATTTCGGATCACTTTGAAGACTACAGGGCCAAAGGAAATCTCCTCCGATAACAAAGAGAAAGAAGCTTTCTGAGAAATTCTTTGTGTTCTGTGAAATCGTCTCTCAGAGTTACAGCATTCCCCTCAAGAAGCCTTTCGCTAAGACAGTTCTTGTGGTATTGGCAAAGTGATATTTGTAAGCCCATAGAGGGCTATGGTGAAAAAGGAAATATCCTCAGATGAAATCTGGAAAGAAGCTTTCTGAGAAACTGCTTAGTGTTGT
>NW_020256354.1:0-1075 GCF_003255815.1 Theropithecus gelada
GAAATCTGGAAAGGAGCTTTCTGAGAAACTCTTTAGTGTTCTGTTAATTCATCTCACAGAGTTACATCTGTATTTCGTGGATCTCTTTGCTAGCCTTCTTTCTGTGGAATCTGAGAACACATATTTCGGATCCCTTTGAAGACTATAGGGCCAAAGGAAAAATTCTCTGATAACAAAGACACAGCAGCTTTCTGAGAAACTTCTCTGTGTTCTGTGAAATAATCTCACAGAGTTACAGCTTTCCCCTCAAGAAGCCTTTCGCTAAGACAGTTTTTGTGGAATTGGAAAGTGATATTTTGAAGCCCATAGAGGGCTACGGTGAAAAAGGAAATATCCTGAGATGAAATCTGGAAAGAAGCTTTATGAGAAACTGCTTAGTGTTCTGTTAATGCATCTCACAGAGTTACATCTGTATTTCGAGGATCTGTTTGCTAGCCTTATTTCTGTGGAATCTGAGAACAGATATTTCGGATCCCTTTTTGAAGACTATAGGGCCAAAGGAAATATCCTCCGATAACAAAGAGAAAGAAGCTTTCATAGACACTTCTCTGTGTACTGTGAAATCATTTCACAGAGTTACAGCTTTCCCCTCAAGAAGCCTTTCGCTAAGACAGTTCTTGTGGAATTGGCAAAGTGATATTTGGAAGTCCATAGAGGGCTATGGTGAAAAACGAAATATCCTCAGAAGAAATCTGGAAAGAAGCTTTCTGAGAAACTGCTCTGTGATGTGTGACTTCTACTCATAGAGTTTCATCTGTATTTCGTGGATCTCTTTGCTAGCCTTATTTCTGTGGAATATGAGAACAGATATTTCAGATCCGTTTGAAGACTATAGGGAAAATGCAAAAATCCTCCGATAACAAAGAGAAAGAAGCTTTCTGAGAAACTTTTCTGTGTTCCGTGATATCATCTCAAAGAGATACAGCTTTCCCCTCAAGAAGTCTTTCGCTAAGACAGTTCTTGTGAAATTGGCAAAGAGATATTTGGAAGCCCATAGAGGACTATGGTGAAAAAGGAAATATCCTCAGATGAAATCTGGAGAGAAGCTTTCTGAGAAACTGCTTAGTGTTCTGTT
>NW_020256355.1:0-1075 GCF_003255815.1 Theropithecus gelada
TTCTTTGTGTTCTGTGAAATCAACTCACAGAGTTACAGCTTTCCCCTCAGGACGCCTTTGGCTAAGACAGTTCTTGTGGAATTGGCAAAGTGATATTTCGAAGCCCATAGAGGGCTATGGTGAAAAAGGAAATATCCTGAGATGAAATCTGGAAAGGAGCTTTTTGAGAAACTGCTTAGTGTTCTGTTAATTCATCTCACAGAATTACATCTGTATTTCGTGGATCTCTTTGCTGGCCTTTTTCTGTGGAATCTGAGAACAGATATTTCGGATCCCTTTGAAGAGTATATTGCCAAAGGAAATATCCTCCGATAATAAAGAGAAAGAAGCTTTCACAGAAACTTCTTTGTGTTCTGTGAAATCATCTCACAGAGTTACATCTTTCCCCTCAAGACGCCTTTGGCTAAGAGAGTTCTTGTGGAATTGGCAAAGTGATATTTGGAAGCCCATAGAGGGCTATGGTGAAAAAGGAAATATCCTCAGATGAAATCTGGAAAGAAGCTTTCTGAGAAACTGCTTAGTGTTCTGTTAATTCATCTCACAGAGTTACTTCTTTATTTCGTGGATCTCTTTGCTAGCCTTATTTCAGTGGAATCTGAGAACAGATATTTCGGATCCCTTTGAAGACTATAGGGCCAAAGGAAATATCCTCCGATAACAAAGAGAAAGAAGCTTTCTGAGAAATTTCTTTGTGTTTTGTGAAATCATCTCACAGAGTTACAGCTTTCCTCTCAAGAAGCCTTTCGCTAAGACAGTTCTTGTGGAAATGGCAAAGTGATATTTGGAAGCCCATAGAGGGCTATGTTGAAAAAGGAAATATCCTCAAATGAAATCTGGAAAGAAGCTTTCTGAGAAACTGCTTAGTGTTCTCGTAATTCATCTCACAGAGTTACATCTGTATTGCATGGATCACTTTGCTAGCCTTATTTGTGTGGAATCTGAGAACAGATATTTCGGATCCCTTTGAAGACTATAGGGCCAAAAGAAGTATCCTCCAACAACAAAGAGAAAGAAGCTTTCTGAGAAACTTCTTTGTGTTCTGTGAAATCATCTCACAGAGTTACAGCTTTCCCCT
>NW_020256356.1:0-7184 GCF_003255815.1 Theropithecus gelada
GGCCGTGCAGCACTGTGGTGTCACTGCTGGCACAGAAGTACACAGATGTCTGGGAGAGAGCCGCCGACTCCAGCCTGAGTGGGAAATCTTCTGTGTTTACTCTGGTGACATTGTAGCCATCGGGGATTTCTCCTTTGTCAGTGATACCTTTACCAACTGAGTAATGAATCAGCCTCAGCCCCATGCCTGGGTCTTGTCGATACCAGTACATGTAGTCATGGTTCATATCCTGGGCACACTGCAGTGTCATGCTCTGTCCTGTCTTCAGGACCTGGAATTTTGGTGTCTGAGTGACACCAGCATTGCCTGGATCTGCAGAGAGGAACAAAGCTGCTGCTGCACCCCCAATGGGAAGGCGCTGGGCCTTGAAATCCACGCAAGGGTCCCTGCCCCGGACCCACCTGCCCACAGGAGAGAAAAGGCTGCACAGCACAGGAGGCCGATGCTCATGGCAGGTGCTGCAGGACAGAGGGGTCTTCTGGTTCTGTGTGTTGGTGAAAGGGTACCAGGACTGTCAAGGGAGTCATTCCGAGACGTCATTCTCCCTGCCTGGGCCCTAGAGCCTTCCTGTCAGGAGAGGCCACGCCCATTCCCCAGATGGTCAAATTCAAGATAAATGCACCAATGAACAGCTGAGAATGAGAAGGACACATTTGTCAGAATTGAAACAAGTCTCCAAGATTTTCATGACCTTTTGTAAACAGTTTGTAACTCAATGTAAATTTTATTTCTTCAATAATATACTTAATAGTCTGGTGTTAGTTATCTACGTAGTGCTGTAGTCTAGAGTCTTAGGGAAACTCCCCACGTCTTCCTGGTGTTTTTGATTCCTGCGTCCCAAATACTCCTTCAAGGATCCTTTTGTAATTTGCTTAATTGACCATAATCCTGATTAAAATCCTTTGCCTATATTGGTTTTCTCTGTTAGCAAGTTTCCAAATCCCAGGGGCAGGCTCATCAACATTGGAGGAGTCGTTTTGCTCTGTTTCTTGGCAACTCACTGACAGATGGGACTCCTGAGAAACCCAGCTGAGCACCTTCAGCTCCTCCCAGGGTCCTTCATTTCCATGCCTGGGGTGAGATCACAGCAGGCAGAACCACCTCACACTGCTGACTGCCCTCTCTGTGTGGATGATGTTGACCACCCAGCACTGCCCATGACTTAAGGGCATAAAGGTGGCCTGATGCGTGAGGGACTTAGGGAGAGAGGGCCGACCTTAGGGTGAGGAAGAATGCTCTGTTTGTATTTGAGATGTCATGTTTCATAGGGCATATCCCTTTGTGCAGGATTCCTGCCATAAATTTAGTAATGAATAAAATTTACTAATAAATAAAAAGGAGCTCTAATAACATATCTCTTGATTCCGCCAGGGTTTCACAAGCTTTCCCCTGGGGTTTCTTCTGTCTATTTTCTGAGCTCATCATCTTCTCCTGGACCCAGCCAACACCCTTCCCCCAGGTCCCTGTGTCTACTGAACCAAGCAGCAGGGTTTGATTCCTTCTGGCTCCCCTCATTTCCGTGGCTGCTTAATTATGGGTGGGGTGGGATTGGGATGGCAGAAGGCAAAACAACATAAAGGGCATTATTCTTCTTAGGGCTCTGATGCACTCTCAGAACTATATGCTTCGTGGTACTCTTGGCATGTGGATCAACACCCCCGCCCCTTCCTCATCTCTCACCTGGCCACCAACTTAGAGACTCTTAGAGTAGAAAAGGCCTTAAAAATAATCTTGTTTCCATTGCCAGGTGTGCTTTGTAAGGTGGAGTTTTTATTAATATTGAACACAGCTGTTTGTCCTTCATTTCCAAAGAAATTACTCCCTCAAGTGTGCATCTGTGCTGAGACCTGAAAATCCATTAGGAGAAGCAGAAGTTTGCATCACAGCTTCACAGCTTCACAGCTTCACAGCTTCACAGCTTCACAGCTTCGAATTTGGAATTACGTGTCCTTTGTCTTCGACATTCCATATTCCTAACTGTCCCTCCCCACTGCCTTTCCTTCCTTCTCTGCTGATTCGAAGAAAATAAGATCCCCCTAATTTTAGAATCCAGAAAGCTTTACCAATTTCTGGCCCATGAGAGTCTCTCTTTGAACTCTGAGTTATTTACTAAGCAAACTTTGACTCCATTGACCGTGCCATTTTTCCCTTCCCCACCAGCCTTCATAAGGTAAAGGAGCCATATAGATGTTCACTTAAACTCAGAAATAAATTATCCTACCTCCCAACTGCTTACAAAGCAAAACTGATGAAAATCATATGGGATTCTACTTAACATGGTTTTCCTCTACATTTCACGTATAGGAAGTGACCACTTAGTTGCTTCTCCTCCCTCCCTCTTGTTAACAACAGCTCCTCACAGAGCTCCCTGGCCTAGTATGTCCACATCAGTGTCTCTGCTACGTCTTGTGATGGGAATAATTTTCTCAAAGCTCAGATCTTCGGGTTCCAGGCCACTAACCACTTACCCACTCTAGTACTTGCCCAGTGCCAACACCACGTTACTTGTACCTGCAGTGCTATAGGGTACACAGACTCTCCTAACCCTGGTGTCTGATCTGAAGACAGCCCCAGATGGTTCTAGACTTCCCCTCCCTCAAACTCCAGTGACCCCTCTATCAGTTCCACACAGAAGCTAGCTGACTGTCCTTCATCTGGCTCCAACATTTATTAGCTTGGAGACCATGGGCAAGGCCATTCATTACCATTCCTGGACTTTAGCCTCATTTAGACTCATCTACAAAACAAGACTAACATTCCCCTCAATGCTTTATGAGGATTAACTGAGATACTGTGTAGTCTCTGGTAGGTTTGATAAATGTCTATCCTTTTATCCCTCCCTCATGCAGGAGAAACCAGTGGGGCTCTCACACTTGCTAGGACTATGAGTGATGGAAAAGCTGGAATCATCAACTGGGTGCTGGGGTGAAGAGAACTTGGAAGCCAAAAGAGGCCATTCAGTCGCTTTAGAAAAGATCTAGCAGAATTTAGGAATCAGATAACAGAACACGAGTGTACCTGTCTACCCTCGTTGTGCCATATGAAGCAGCTAATAGTAGCAAGTTAGATCTTTATTGAAAAATCTGCAGCAATAAAGATCAAGGTATGTGAACAGAAAAGAGTGTGCATGTGGCAGGTAAAGAGTACAGGTGAACCCATTTTCTGTAGGTGTACTTGGGTAGAAAGGTATGCATGAACACAGAAAAAAGGGGTGAAAAGCAGCATACCAGAGCGTTAATATTGGTTACCCATGGAAGGTGGGATTGGATTTGAGAGCATTATTGACATTTTTAATATATATACATATATATATAATTGAATTTGGTTATTAGAAAATCTTAACCACACGCAAGCTTTAAGTATATACCTTTCATAAGGCATCAGAATTTGTAGTGTCTAAACGGGCAAAGCACAGAAAGCTTCTGTTTATGAAACCCCCATAAAGGCCCATTTATTTTTTGTAATAAACTGTGGATAAAGTGTGCTCCATAAAAGCGCACAAGTTCCTGGTGAACACAGCCAGTCTCTGACTGCTGAGGAGGGTGAGCATCAGGGTCGATACATTTGATGGTGAGGTCGGTTTGTGTTGATTATGAACTAATAAGGCTTCTACCTCTGAAAGTCTAATCACCACAGGGAAGTGGAGGATCTCGCTCCTTGTTCTAGAACAGGATTTGAATAGCCCCCTGATTTGAAAAGAAAGAGAAATGAGCACCCTCCAGTGCCTGCATTTCCAAACTCAGTAAGAGCTTGTTTCCAGTTTTACATTTTTCAAGTTTTGGAAATGCTCTTTGTTTCTGATCCAAGTAGCAGTATTATTACGATGTCGATTGTAATGATATTCCAGCATTTATCAACAGCACACAGCTTTCTCAAATACAGCTTTAGCGAGTGGGTAGAAGAAAATGCTGTCCCTAGGGAAGATGTTCTGACTTTGGTCTGTTTAAAGTTCAATTATTTAAAATAGCTAGTCTATTTTTGGTCTTTCCTGCCTAAAGAGATAAAACTGCATTCATCTTTAAAGCATAGAAACAAATAATTCTTGCAAAAGTAGGACTTCGGTCTTTCCGTGGAGCATCCTTAGTGATTGTATATTTGATTATTTCTACCCAGAATGACTCTCACAATTCTTCAGAGACTAACACACAGCCCTGCTCTGAAAATGGAGCCTCTGCCTCACAGTCAGCCTTTCCTGTCTGGGAAAAGAAAGGAACAAGCAAAGGTCTCTGCTCAGCACCCTGCACCAAAATCATGTGTGGTCTGGAGGAAGCTGGTAACCATGAGCTGTGTGTCTCTGGTGTTGCCAACCAATTCATGGAAATGGACACCAATGACATAGTTCAGTGTATCAGGCACCATGGCCTCAAAGCCACCCACAGAGATATTTGTGCCTTGGGAAAACTCTTCCTAAGAGAATGGAAAAGCCATTTGTTTTCTTCTCCATAACCTGTTTTTTCTTGTTTTGTTTTGTTTTGTTTTTTGAGACGGAGTCTCACTGTCCCCCAGGCTGGAGTGCACTGTTGCAATTTTGGCTCACTATGAGCTCCACCTCGTGGGTTCACGCCATTCTCCTGTCTCAGCCTCCTGGGTAGCTGGGAATATAGGCGCCCGCCACCTCGTCCAGCTAATTTAGTTTTTTTATTTTTCGCAGGGATAGAGTTTCATCGTGTTAGCCAGGATGTTCTCGATCTCCTGACCTCGTGGCCCGCCTGCCTTGCCCTCCCAAAGTACTGGGATTACAGGTGTGAGCCCCTGTACCCGGCCTCCATCACCTTTTAATGCCAGTGTTTAACATTATATTTCAGATCACTCTGCCAATGATTAGGTGCCCTGTGTCTGTGAGACTCTGAAATCCAAGACACCTGTGAGGGAAGGCGATTGAAGAAGGAAACAGGCCAGGAGAGTGATGGGTCTCCTGATAGGAAGTTCAGTCATGCAGAAAGGCTTGGGATCCAGTGATTCATCCATGACAGGGATTTCTCATGTTTCCAGGACTTATTAGATCCTAGGAGATGAAGGGATAGAGATTCCCATTTAATGCGTCCAGACTTCTGAAACAGTCTAAGAGGGAACCCAGAGGGCCTTTCACTATCCATTCTTTATTTTTTCAAGATTGGCCACTGGCACCTGGAACTGCTGTTGGTATTGACAATAAAATGGGGAACAAAGCATTCACAATTTCTGAAATGATGAGTTTTACAGTCTAGAGCGCAAGAGAAGTATCCATTAGTCACCCAAAGTCATGGAAAATGACAATGGTGTTAAATCTATGAATACTAATGCATATTATAAGCTGTGAGCATTTATAATAAGGAGGTACAGCCTAGAAAAACTGTTGAAGGAGTGTCTTCCTAAAGATGGTGGTAATAAAACTGAGATTTGGAGCCAGAACAAAAAAGAAGAGACTTGTGTTGACCCAGAGGACACAGCGTGGAGTGGAAAGGCCTTTGGTGGGAGGAGCACAACGCATGAGAAATGGCCTGAACTGACACTTCTGAGGTTGACTGGAGATGAGGGTGCAGAGGAAGGGAGAGGACAGGCGGGAGCAGACATCACGTGGAGGAGGCTGAGGACTGACGTGAGCGTGGTGTGGGAAAGATGGAGTTGTGAAGGCCGACAAGGAAAAGAACGTAGCTGTGTTGTGAATACTGTCTGCAATATACAATTTCAAACGAACTTTCCTTTCTGAGAGCAACTGAGGAAGACTTCTGAGGCAGTGTTTGGGAGACTCCTATGGGACATTATCCACTGCCCAAATCACGGTCTTGTGAAAACAAGGCCACCTATATCTTCCACTGAACTTTGTGTGCAGAGGAAGGTGGCTGTGGGGTGACTTCTGGTGCAAGAGGGCACAGAGGTCTGGGAGAGGCTGTCTGACACCAAGGCCATGTATTTGGCTTTGAGAGAAAGGCACAGACCCTCAGGGATTTCTCTATAGTGAGTGCTGGGATGGATCAGCTGTACACCAGTTTCAGCGCCTATTAACACCTACACATGTAGTCATGGATGGCAGTCTCAGGGATCTCCGAGCCACTTTATGTCCTGCATTTCTTCTCTGGTATTTTGGGATCTGGTTGTCACAGCTTCTGTGAAGTCTATCATAGAAGGAAGTTCAGTGCCCAAGGAGGGACCCAATAATGTAGACCTGAAGTAAAGGCTTAGGTTAGGATGTGGTGAGCCAAGGAAAAGGCTTTAGGGGACTCGCCTGCCCCCAGGAGGCAAAAGGCCACACCACTGAGGAGTCTGGTGGTCATAGCAAGGTCACAGAAAAATGGGGAAATTGTGGGGAGGTTTTTAAGGTTGTGTTTTGGGAACATAAATCCTGGATGTCAGTAGAGTTAACTGATGATACCACTGCCCCTGCCAGCCAGTGACTCTGCCCCTGCCTGCTCTTCCTCACTCTACCTGCTGCAACTTTCAACCTGCAGTCCAGTCATAAACCTTCACCCATGTGGTCTCTGCTCCTGGCTCCCTTTCTTCTACAAGACAACAGACTGACAAGGGTCATGATCATTTGCCCTCCACCTGCCTCTCCACCGTCAGCTCAGGGTGTCCACTTTAGGGCTCTTTTTAACAGGTTATTGCTTCTTCACTGAACATATATGCTTCCCTCCCATTCCTAGGTCTCTATCTTGTTTCTCACATGAGATCTAGTTCAGGTGCATTTATTCTTAGTGGTGAAAATCCAAACTTAAATTTTAGTAGAATAAATTGAGAAAAATACGTTTAGACATTTATATGAGACAGCAGTTTTTGTCTACACACAAACAAAATTGTTTTTCATTTTTGTTGCATTAAATTAAACTGTTGTGCATCAAAAAACACCATAAAAATGAAAATGTAAGCTGCAGACGGGGGACAGACATAGAGAATGCATATAAATGAATTTTTTTAAATGTGAAATTTAAGCTTCCTCAAAGTTGCTAATGAAGAGGCCTCAGTAGTGACTCCTTAAGACATCTGAGCCTCTACTATGGCCCTCGTGGTCATGAGGGCAGTGTGAGGGCTCTGACTTACTGACTAGGACACAGAAGGTAATGATGGAGCAGAGGGATAGGTGGAAAATGTATGGACTAGTTTGTTTCCTACTTCTGATCCTTACAAGCCAGGAGACACTGGGGAAAATGACTCAATGTCCCTGAGCCTCCCATCTGTAAAGGAAGAATAAGAATGTTTGATGTGCA
>NW_020256357.1:0-1075 GCF_003255815.1 Theropithecus gelada
AGAATAAAAGTTCCTCTACAAAGTTTTCCTTTTTGGTTTAGAATGATGTGTTAAGAAGATAGTTCCTCTTAAAAGCTTCCTTTAAGTTTCCGTCACTCTTCATACTAACAAATCTTCTATTTTACTAATGACTCCTTGTGGTGCCCTCAAGTAGTTGTTGCATACAGTAAGGAAATAAACACATTTTATGTTCTTGTACTTGAACCAAGGTTTTACTCCTTTGCTCTCTAGTCTGCCTGGATCTGCCCAGACATGCCCAGACATGTCCCAGCTTGAAGTCTATGTTCTTTCCTTATTTGGAAATATTATTGTCTTCCTGGTTTCCCATAAGCGACCCCCTTCTTTCCTTCATTCCCCATTGCGCCTTTACCGTATTTGGGAAAGTTTAAGTTTTTAGCCAATTCGGATCAGTTTATATTGTGTGGTCCAGTTCCAGCCAATGGAGACAGGACACAATAGTAGAAACAACTTGCATTAGCAATAAAAGCCCTGCTTTCCTTTGTTCTGGGTGCTCTCGTGGCAATCAGGCTTATGGGTAGCACCTTTCTGCAGAAGCAAAAATTGCCTTGCTGAGAAATCGTTTGTTCAAGTGTTCATTTTCTTTGTGACTCCCAGCTTTATTTCTAACAATTTTCTGGGGGCTCATCCAGGATTCCCATTCTCCTTTGGGAAGGGGTCTTTGGTCGCCTCATCTAGGGGAGGCACACCTCACTGCCCCACAGCGGTGGCCCCAGGGATGGGAGATTGAGACTACCCATCGTGACGAACAAATCCAGGCTCTCAGCATTGTGGAAGGAGAAGGCCTGCAAGTACCACAATGACCAGGTAACTCTGTGCAGAGACCAAGGTAAAAAAGTCGCAAGGACAACAGTATTTCCTTGGTGGTGAGGATATTCTGGAGGTTAAAGGGCATGAAAGGTAACAAGCACTACTGCTGTGCAGAGTGAGTGAGTCCAATCTGTGGTTCTGTGGTCACCTCATACAGCTTATGGTGGACCTCTTGTAGGGATACTGATGTTGGGGTTTAGGCAGTCCCACTGATGCTAAGAGGAGCCTAATTTCCTCTGGGAAAGCA
>NW_020256358.1:0-1075 GCF_003255815.1 Theropithecus gelada
AGTTAGGGAGAGAAGTGTGCACAAAGGCTGACCAAGACCAAGCAGTGTGATGAGCTGCTTGTGGGCGTGATGCTGAGGGTCTGGGTCCTGTCTCAGGTGGCAGCTTGGGGGGTTTAAGCCAGAAAACCACATCCGATTCCCTTTCAGTGGGATCATTCTCGCAGCTTCAGGGAAAACTGCCCCAACCCGTCTCCACTCACGCTGGCCATTTTTGGTGGTGGTGTTTTTATTCTGCTAACACTGTTCTCACTGACAGTTTAGGGCCTTTGAGCGGGTTTTTGCCTGTGTCTCGAAGATTCTCGTCTTGACAGCCAGTATGGTTCATTCCTGTTGTTCTGATTTTGTGTTCAGAAGGTTCTTCCCTGGCTTCACAGTTTGGAGTTGCTGCTGCATCTGTCTCTGCTTTAATTCCCTACCCCATCTATCACCTGTCTCCTCCCTTAAGAAGTGGCCTGCGTGAGATGCCATGAGACTGTCTGCCTTATTACCACTGCATCCCCAGCCTATAGGGACTTTCAGAGGAGGCATTCAGTGAATGTGTGGAATTAATGTAATGGGTTAATAGCCACAAAATGTGTTAATGGTTGTTTTAGTCCATTTCCACGCTGCTGATAAAGACATACCCGAAACTGGGAAGAAAAAGATTTAGTTGGCCTTGCAGTTCTGCATGTCTGGGGAGGCCTCAGAATCATGGGGGGAGGAGAAAGGCACTTCTTACATGTCAGCAGCAAGAGAAAACGAGGTAGAAGCAAAAGCGGAAACCCCTGATAAACCATCAGATCTCATGAGACTTACTCACTATCACAAGAATAGCACGGGAAAGATGGGCCCCAGTGATTCAATTACCTCTCCCTAGGTCCCTTCCACAACACATGGGGATTCTGGGACGTACAATTCAAGTTGAGATTTGGGTGGGGACACAGCCAAACCATATCCATAGCCAACACAGTCCTGGCCCGTGGCTGGTGTTGAGCTGAGGTGTGACCGTGGCTGTGTGAGTTGGGGTGCGAGGCATGCACACGCCTCTCCAGCGGTACAGTGAAAGGATTTGGAGGCTCAAACGTGTGACCTAAAA
>NW_020256359.1:0-1076 GCF_003255815.1 Theropithecus gelada
AGCAGTTTCTCAGAAAGCTTCTTTCCAGGTTTCATCTGAGGATATTTCCTTTTCCACCATAGCCCTCAATCGGCTTCCAAATATCACTTGACAATTCCACAAGAACTGTCTTAGCGAAAGGCTTCCTGACCGGAAAGCTGTAACTCTGTGAGATGATTTCACAGAACACAAAGAAGTTTCTCAGAAAGCTTCTTTCTCTTTGTTATCGGAAGATATTTCCTGTGGCCCTGTAGTCTTCAAAGGGATCCGAAATATCTGTTCTCAGATTCCACAGAAATAAGGCTAGCAACGAAATCCAAGATATAGAGATGTAACTCTGTGAGATGAATTAACAGAACAGTCAGCAGTTTCTCAGGAAGCTTCTTTCCAGATTTCATCTGAGGATATTTCCTTTTACACCATAGCCCTCTAAGGGCTTCCAAATATCACTTTGCCAATTCCACAAGAACTGTCTTAGCGAAAGGCTTCTTGAGNCCACAGAAATAAGGCTAGCAAAGAGATCCACGAAATACAGATGTAACTCTGTGAGATGAATTAACAGAACACTAAGCAGTTTCTCAGAAATCTTCTTTCCAGATTTCATCTGAGGATACTTCCTTTCTCACCATAGCCCTCTAGGGGCTTCCAAATATCACTTTGCAAATTCCCCAAGAACTCTCTTAGCGAAAGGCTTCCTGAGGGGAAAGCTGTAACTCTGTGACATGATTTCACAGAACACAAAGAACTTTCTCAGAAAGATTCTTTCTCTTTGTTATCGGAGGATACTTCCTTTGGCCCTATAGTCTTCAAAGGGATCCGAAATATCTGTTCTCAGATTCCACAGAAATAAGGCTAGCAAAGAGATCCACGTAATACAGATGTAACTGAGTGAGAGGAATTAACAGAACACTAAGCAGATTCTCAGAAATCTTGTTTCCAGATTTCATCTGAGGATATTTCCTTTTTCACCATAGCCCTCTAAGGGCTTCCAAATATCACTTTGCCAATTCCACAAGAACTGTCTTAGCGAAAGGCTCCTTGAGGGGAAACCTGTAACTCTGTGACCTGATTTCACAGAACACAAAGAAGTTTCTCAG
>NW_020256360.1:0-1075 GCF_003255815.1 Theropithecus gelada
TATCTGCAATCCCAGCACTTTAGGAGGCTGAGGGGGGAGGATCAATTGAGGTTAGGAGTTGGAGACCAGCCTGGGCAACAGAGTGAAACCCCTGTCTCTACAAATTTTTAAGTATTAGCTAAATTTTTTAAGTTGGCAGGGCATGATGATGCATGACTCTAATCTCAGCTACTAGGGAGACTGAGGCAGGCTGCAGGGAACTATGCTTGTGCCACTGCCCTCCAGCCTGGGTGACAGAGTGAGACTCCTGACTCAAGCCGGGCATGGCGGCTCACGCCTGTAATCCCAGCACTTTGAGAGGCTGAGGTGGGTGGATCACAAGGTCAGGAGTTCGAGACCAGCGTGGCCTATATGATGAAACCCTGTCTCTACTAAAAATACAAAATTAGCTGGGTGTGGTGGCACATGCCTGTAATCTCAGCTACTCGGGAGGCTGAGGCAGGAGAATTGCTTGAACCCGTGAGTCGGAGGTTGCAGTGAGCCAAGTCATGCCACTGCACTCCAGCCTGGGCGAGGAGCGAGACTCCATCTCAAAAAAACACATCAACAACAACAACAACAACAAACCAGAGACTGAAGCAGAACATGAAAGGTTCACATTTTAGCCAAATATCTCCATGTTGCCATTCCCCAGGTCCTTCCTAAAAATATAGATTGGAGGATAATTCAGCAATGTACTAAAAAGCCAGACAAATCTGTCTTTGCTTACTTAAAACGATTTGAGAGCCAGGCGTGGTAGCTCGTGCCTGTAATCCCAGCAATTTGGGAGGCCGAGGCAAGTGGAACACTTGTGGTCATGAGTTTGAGACCAGGCTGCCAACATGGTGAAACCCTGTCTCGACTAAAAATACAAAAATTAGCCAGGTGGCTACTCAGGAGGCTGAAGCAAAAGAATCACTTGAATCTGGGAGGGGGAGGTTGCAGTGAGCTGAGATCCTGCCACTGTAATACAGCCTGGGTAACAGAGGGAGACTCCGTCTCAAAAAGAAAAAAAAAATTAGCAGGGTAGTAGAAATATAATGTACATGAGAATGATAATCATGAAGAGAATCTGTATTCTAGAATAGTAAGGGAA
>NW_020256361.1:0-1075 GCF_003255815.1 Theropithecus gelada
GCTGAGCCTGTCTTGTGAATTTGTTTCAGTTGTAGTTTTCAACTCCAGAATTTTCATTCATTCTGCTTTATAATTTGTATCTCTTTATTGATACTGTCTCTATTGATGTTATATTGTCGTCATACCTTCCTTTACTTTGTAAGCCATGCTTTCCTTTAGTTCTGTGAAGATATTTATAATGACTATTTTGAAATATTTTTCTGTTAAATCTGACATCTGTTTACTCTTCCAGACAGTTTGTTTTGTGCTTTTTTTCCTGGAGTTTGAGCATACTTTCCTGTTTCTTTGCATGCCTCATAACTTTTTAATGGAAACTGGACATTTTAGAAAAATATATTGTATACCCTATATACTGGTCCCCCTACCCCCAGGGCTTGTTATTAGTGACTGGCTAGATGAATTTAGTAAAGTCTATTTTTCTCCACAATATTAAGCTTCTGATGTTGTTTCTCAAGTAGGTGTAGCCTTGGGTATGTCTGCAGTCACCCTGGAATGACAGTGGTATTGGCTGGGCTCTCGTTTTGTTGTTGTTGTTTGTTTGTTTTTCTCTGACCATACCCCACTGTTAAGCTCTACAAATTGCCTGATGATTGTTCTACTGTTTCCACTAATGCCTTAGTACATAAATCGTCTATAAACTAATCCAGTCAAATTGCAGTTTCTTTTAAGTAATAGTTTCTGAGACCTAGTTTTGATATTTCTTCTGACCTCACAAGGTCTCCTGCAGTTGTCTTTTTCCTCAGTTCTCTTCTGCAAAGTAGCCAGCTAATAGTCTAGGTTGTATCTTCATTAAATCCACAAGTCTGTTCCCAGTTGCATTTCACCACTACCTCCACTGTTCTGTTTTTTTTTTTTTTTTTTTTTTATTATGATACTTTAAGTTCTAGGGTACATGTGCACAATGTGCAGGTTTGTTACATATGTATACATGTGCCATGTTGGTGTGCTGCACCCATTAACTCGTCATTTACATTAGGTATATCTCCTAATGCTATTCCTCCCCCCACCCCCTCCCCACAATAGGACCCGGTGTGTGATGTTCCCCTTCCTGTGTCCAAGTGATCTCATTGTTCAA
>NW_020256362.1:0-1075 GCF_003255815.1 Theropithecus gelada
CCTTATATCTTAAACCTAGTGAATTTCACAGTCATATCTTGGAATCAAGTTTTTGGAGAAAGAAAAATCTCTTAGATTTATTTGGATCTCTATTCCATTTAGAAATGAGAACATCCAGGACCAGAGATGTTAAGGAAAGCCACCTAAGTGACATCTGCCACTGAGACCCAATTCCAGAGCCTGTCTCCTGTCCTTCCCTCTAGTCCGTAGCTCTGCATGCTGGCGTCTCTCACCTGGAACCTGAAGAGAGGAGCTGTCATCTCCTGAAAAGTAAATGAGCACATCCTGGTCGCCTGCTGGAGGCTGCTCCTGGGCTGGCATCTCATCAGCTCTTGCCTGGAGCGGCTCTGCCCAGGTCTGGAGGGCCACCAGGAGAATAGCAGCAAGGAGGATGAGAGTCCTCATACCTGTGGTCACCTGAAGGAGAGGAGGGAGAGCAGGAACAAATGTGTGGGGACAGAGGAGCCATCCTGGATTTATAGCTCTGATGTGAGAAGGCTCAGAGATGGATGCTGCGGTGAGAGGAGGCGGGCATTTTGTTGGAGAGGGTGCGGGTATCCATTGGCCTCCACATCCTTCTGAGGCTCCTCTGCTCTCTGAGCTTTCATTCTAGCATGAATCTCTAGGTTTAGTGTCTGTGCTAGGTTGGAGCTCATGGTGATGATAAGGACCCTACCATTTTTTCCATTTTTACCTGCTTAGATATTTATTTTTAATATTGCAAAAAATAATAGAAACAGTGCTTTAATTCAGTAATTTCAGGGAATAAATGTCTCTTATTTTCTAAAATGAGCCCTCTTCTCTTCAGAGATCCAGACCCTCATAACAGACCTGACTTCCACTGGAGTCTAGAACTAATTCATTGCGGGATTCAAGGGCATTACCACCCTCATGAAGGGGAGTTTGAGGTTAGGGATGAGCAGTCTCCTATAGGAGCTGGTAGAGAGGACAGCAACCTCATCAGGCTATAAGTGAAACAAGTTCAGTGAGATAGAGATAGAATTGATTGAAAGATAAAAATACGTTTATTATTTTCAGCTCTATTTACATACATGGGACAATTAAACATTGTATG
>NW_020256363.1:0-1075 GCF_003255815.1 Theropithecus gelada
TAACAGAACACTAAGCAGTTTCTCAGAAAGCTTCTTTCCAGATTTCAGCTTAGGGTATTTTCCCTTTCACCATAGCCCTCTATGGGCTTCTAAATATCACTTTGCCAATTCCACAAGAACTGTCTTAGCAAAAGTCTTCTTGAGGGGAAAGCTGTAACTCTCTGAGATGATTTCACAGAACACAAAGAAGTTTCTCAGAAAGCTTCTTTCTCTTTGTTATTGGAGAATATTTCCTTTGGCCCTTTAGTTTTCAAAGGGATCCGAAATATCTGTTCTCAGATTCCACAGAAATAAGGCTAGCAAAGAGATCCACGAAGTACAGAAGTAACCCTGTGAGATGAATTAACAGAACACTAAGCAGTTTCTCAGAAAGCTTCTTTCCAGATTTCATCTGAGGATATTTCCTTTTTCACCATAGCCCTCTACGGGCTTCCAAATATCACTTTGCCAATTGCACAAGAACTGTCTTAGCGAAAGGCTTCTTGAGCGGAAAGTTGTAACTCTGTGAGATGATTTTACAGAACACAAAGAAGTTTCTCAGAAAGCTTCTTACTCATTTTTATCGGAGGATATTTCCGTTGGCCCTATAGTCTTCAAAGGGATCCGAAATATCTGTTCTCAGAATCCACAGAAATATTGGTAGCAGAGACATACACGAAATACAGATGTAACTCTGTGAGATGAATTAACAGAATACTAAGCAGTTTCCCAAAAAGTTTCTTTCCAGATTCCAGGTGAGGATATTTCCTTTTTCACCATAGTCCTCCATGGGCTTCCAAATATCACTTTGCCAATTCCACAAGAACTGACTTAGCGAAAGGCTTCTTGAGGGGAAAGCTGTAACTCTGAGAGATGATTTCACAGAACACAAAGAAGTTTCTCAGAAAGCTTCTTTCTCTTTGTTATCAGAGGATATTTCCTTTGGCCGTATAGTCTTCAAAGGGATCCGAAATATCTGTTCTCAGATTCCTCAGAAATCAGGCTAGCAAAGAGATCCACGAAATACAGATATAACTCTGTGAGATGAATTAACAGAACACTAAGCAGTTTCTCAGAAAGCTTCTTTCCAGATTTC
>NW_020256364.1:0-1074 GCF_003255815.1 Theropithecus gelada
AATATCTGTTCTCACATTCCACAGAAAGAAGGCTAGCAAAGAGATCCGCGAAACACAGATGTAACTCTGTGAGATGAATTAACAGAACACTAAGCAGTTTTTCAGTAAGCTTCTTTCCAGATTTCAGCTGAGGATATTTCCTTTTTCACCATAGCCCTCTATGGGCTTCCAAATATCACTTTGCCAATTCCACAAGAACTGTCTTAGGGAAAGGCTTCTTGAAGGGAATGCTCTAACTCTTTGAGCTGATTTCACAGAACACAAAGAAGTTTCTCAGAAAGCTTCTTACTCTTTGTTATCGGAGGATATTTCCTTTGGCACTATAGTCGTCAAAGGGATCCGAAATATCTTTTCTCAGATTCCACAGAAAGAAGGCTAGCAAAGAGATCCACGAAATAGAGATGTAACTCTGTGAGATGAATTAACAGAACACTAAGCAGTTTCTCAGAAAGCTTCTTTCCTTATTTCATCTGAAGAAATTTCCTTTTTCACCATAGCCCTCTATGGGCTTCCAAATATCACTTTGCAAATTCCACAAGAACTGTCTTAGCGAACGGCCTCTTGAGGGGAAAGCTGTAACTCTGTGAGATGATTTCACAGAACACAAAGAAGTATCTCAGAAAGCTTCATTGTCTTTGTTATCGGAGGATATTTCCTTCGGCCCTATAGTCTTCAAAGTTATCCGTAATATCCGTTCTCAGATTCCACAGAAAGAAGGCTAGCAAAGAGTTCAACGAAATACAGATGAAACTCTGTGAGATGTATTAACAGAACACTAAGCAGTTTCTCAGAAAGCTTCTTTCCAGATTTCATCTGAGGATATTTCCTTTTTCACCATAGCCCTCTATGGGCTTCCAAATATCACTTTGCCGATTCCACAAAAACTGTCTTAGCGAAAGGCTTCTGGAGGGGAAAGCTGTAACTCTGTGAGGTGATTTCACGGAACACAAAGAAGTTTCTCAGAAAGCTTCTTTCTCTTTGTTATCGCAGGATATTTCCTTTGTCCCAAAAGTATTCAAAGGGATCCGAATTATCTGTTCTCGGATTCCACAGAAAGAAGGCTAGCAAAGTGAT
>NW_020256365.1:0-1074 GCF_003255815.1 Theropithecus gelada
AATTCATCTCACAGTGTTTCATCTGTATTTCGTGTATCTCTTTGCTACCCTTATTTCTGTGGAATCTGAGAACAGATATTTCGGGTACCTTTGAAGACTATAGGGCCAAAGGAAATATCCTCCGATAACAAAGAGAAAGAAGCTTTCTGAGAAACTTCTTTGTGTACTGTGAAATCATCTCACAGATTTACAGCTTTCCCCTCAAGAAGCCTTTCGCTAAGACAGTTCTTATGGAATTGGCAAAGTGATATTTGGAAGCCCTTAGAGGGCTATGCTGAAAAAGGAAATATCCTCAGATGAAATTTGGAAAGAAGATTTCTGAGAAACTGCTCTGTTATGTGTGACTTCTACTCACAGAGTTATATATGTATTTCGTTTATCTCTTTGCTAGCCTTACTTCTGTGGAATCTGAGAACAGATATTTCGGATCCCTTTGAAGACTATAGGGCCAAAGGAAATATCCTCCGATAACAAAGAGAAAGAAGCTTTCTGAGAAACTTCTTTGTGTTCTGTGAAATCATCTCACACAGTTACAGCTTTCCCCTCAAGAAGCCTTTTGCTAAGACAGTTCTTGTGGAATTGGCAAAGTTATACTTGGAAGCCCATAGAGGGCTATGGTGAAAAAGGAAATATCCTCAGATGAAATCTGGAAAGAATCTTTCTGAGAAACTGGTCTGTGATTTGGGATTTCCACTCACAGAGTTACATCTGTATTTCGTGGATCTCTTTGCTAGCCTTATTTCTGTGGAATCTGAGAACAGATATTTCGGATCCCTTTGAAGACTATAGGGATAACGGAAATATCCTCCGATCACAAAGAGAAAGAAGCTTTCTGAGAAACTTCTTTGTGTTCTGTGAAATGATCTCACAGAGTTACAGCTTTCCCCTTTAAAAGCCTTTCGCTAAGACAGTTCTTGTGGAATTGGCAAAGTGATATTTGGAAGCCCATAGGGGATATGGTGAAAAAGGAAATATCCTCAGATGAAATCTGGAAAGAAGCTTTCTGAGAAACTGCTTAGTGTTCTGGTAATTCATCTCACAGAGTTACATCTCTATTTCGTGGATCTCTTTGCT
>NW_020256366.1:0-1074 GCF_003255815.1 Theropithecus gelada
GAACACTAAGCAGTTTCTGAGAAAGCTTCTTTCCAGATTTCATCGGACGATATTTCCTTTTTCACCATAGCCCTCTATGGGCTTCCAAATATTACTTTGCCAATTCCACGAGAACTGTCTTAGCGAAAGGCTTCTTGAGGGGAAAGCTGTAACTCTGTGAGATGATTTCAGAGAACGTAAAGATGTTTCCAGAAAGCTTCTTTCTCTTTGTTATCGGAGGATATTTCCTTTGGCCATACAGTCTTCAAAGGGAACCGAAATATCTCTTCTCAGATGCCACAGAAATAAAGCTAGCCAAGAGATCCACGAAATACAGATGTAACTCTGTGAGCTGAATTAAAAGAACACTAAGCAGTTTCTCAGGAAGCTTCTTTCCAGATTTCATCTGAGGATATTTCCTTTCTCAGCATAGCCCTCTACGGGTTCCAAATATCACGTTGCCAATTCCACAAGAACTGTCTTAGCGAAAGGCTTCTTGAGGGGAAAGCTGTAACTCTCTGAGACGATTTCACAGAACACAAAGAAGTTTCTCAGAAAGCTTCTTTCTCTTTGTTATCGAGGATATTTCCGTTTGCCCTCTAGTCTTCCAAGGGATGCAAAATATCTGTTCTCAGATTCCACAGAAATAAGGCTAGCAAAGAGATCCATGAAACACTGTGAGATGAATTAACAGAACACTAAGCAGATGTAACTCTGTGAGATGAATTAACAGAACACTAAGCAGTTTCTCAGAAAGCTTCTTTCCAGATTTCATCGGAGGATATTTCCTTTTTCACCATAGCCCTCTATGGGCTTCCAAATATCAATTTGCCAATTCCACAGAACTGTCTCAGCGAAAGGCTTCTTGAGGGGAAAGCTGTAACTCTGTGAGATGATTTCGCAGAACGCAAAGAAGTTTCTCAGAAAGCTTCTTTCTCTTTGTTATCGGAGGATATTTACTTTGGCCCTATAGTCTTCAAAGGGATCCGAAATATCTGTTCTCAGATTACACAGAAATAAGGCCAGCACAGAGATCCACGAAATACAGATGTAACTCTGTGAGATGAATTAACAGAACACTAAGCAGTTTCTCAG
>NW_020256367.1:0-7183 GCF_003255815.1 Theropithecus gelada
TTTCTGAGAAACTGCTTAGTGTTCTGTCAGTTCATCTCACAGTGTAACAGCTTTCCCCTCAAGAAGCCGCTCGCTAAGGCTGTTCTTCTGAAATTCGCAAAGTGATATTTGGAAGCCCATAGAGGGCTATGGTGAAAAAGAAAACATACTCAGAGGAAAAACTGGAAAGAAGCTTTCTGAGAAACTGTTTTGTGATGTGTGACTTCCACTCAGAGTGGTACATCTGTATTTCATGGATCTCTTTGCTAGCCTTATTTCTCTGGAATCTGAGAACAGATATTTGAGATCCCTTTGAAGAGTAGAGGGCCAAAGGAAATATCCTCCGATAACAAAGAGAAAGAAGCTTTCTGAGAAACTTCTTTGTGTTCTGTGAAATCATCTCACAGAGTTACAGCTTTCCCCTCAAGAAGCCTTTCGCTAAGACAGTTCTTGTGGATTTTGCAAAGTGATATTTGGAAGCCCATAGAGGGCTATGGTGAAAAAGGAAATATCCTCAGAGAAAAACTGGAAAGAAGCTTTCAGAGAAACTGCTGTGTGATGTGTGACTTCCACTCACAGAGTTACATCTGTATTTCGTGGATACCTTTGCTAGCCTTGTTTGTGTGGAATGTGAGAAGAGATATTTGGGATCCCTAGGAAGACTATAGGGAAAAAGGAAATACCCTCCGATAACAAAGAGAAAGAAGCTTTCTGAGAAACTTCTTTGTGTTCTGAGAAATCATCTCACAGAGTTACAGCTTTCCCCTGAATAAGGCTTTGGCTGAGACAGTTCTTGGGAAATTTGCAAAGTGATATTTGGAAGCCCACAGAGGGCGGTGATGAAAAAGTAAATATCCTGCGATGAAATCTGGAAAGAAGCTTTCTGAGAAACTGCTTAGTGTTTTGTTAATTCATCTCACAGAGTTATAGCTTTCCACTCAAGAAGCCGCACGCTAAGCGTGTTCTTGTGTAATACGCAAAGTGATATTGGAAGACCGTAGAGCGCTATGGTGAAGAAGAAAATATCCTCCGAGAAAAACGGGAAAGAAGCTTTCTGAGAAACTGCTTTGTGATGTTTGACTTCCACTCACAGAGTTACATCTCTATTTCGTGGATCTCTAGGCCAGCCTTATTTCTGTGGAATGTGAGAACACATATTTCGGATCCCTTTGAAGACTATAGGGCCAAAGGAATTATCCTTCGATAACAAAGAGAAAGAAGCTTTCTGAGAAACTTCGTTGTGTTCTGTGCAATCATCAAACAGATTTACAGCTTTCCCCTCAAGAAGCCTTTCGCTAAGTCAGTTCTTGTGGAATTTGCAAAGTGATATTTCGAAGTCCATAGATGGCTATGGTGAAAAAGGAAATATCCTCCGTTAAAATCTGGAAAGAAGCTTTGAGAGAAACTGCTTAGTGTTATGTTAATTCATCTCACAGAGTTACAGCTTTCCCCTCAAGAAGCCGCTTGGTAACCCTGTTCTTGTGGAATTCGCAAAGTGATATTTGGAAGCCCAAAGAGGGCTACTGTGAAAAAGAAAATATCCTCGGAGAAAAACTGGAAAGAAGCTTTCTGAGAAACTGAATTGTGATGTGTGGCTTCCACTCACAGAGTTACATAAGTATTTCGTGGATCTCTTTGCTAGATTATTTTGGTGGAATCTTAGAACAGATATTTCGGATCCCTTTGAAGTCTAGAGGGCCAAAGGAAATATCCTCCGATAACAAAGAGGAAGAAGCTTTCCGAGAAACTTCTTTGTGGTTTGTGAAATCATCTCACAGAGTTACAGCTTTCCCCTCAAGAAGCCTTTCGCTGAGGCAGTTCTTGTGGAATTTGCAAAGTGATATTTTGGAAGCCCTAGAGGGCTTTGGTGAAAAAGGAAATATCCTCCGATGCAATCGGGAAAGAAGCTTTCTGGGAAACTGCTCAGTGTTCTGTTAATTCATCTCACAGAGTTACAGCGTTCCCCTCAAGAAGCCGCTCGCTAAGGCTGTTCTTGTGGAATTCGCAAAGTGATATTTGGAAGCCCATAGAGGGCTACGGTTAAAAAGAAAATATCCTCGAGAAAAAATGTAAACAAGCTTTCCGAGAATCTGCATTGTGATGTGTGCCTTCCACTTACAGAGGTAAATCTCTATTTCGTGGATCTCTCTGCTAGCCTTATTTCTGCGGAATCTGAGAACAGATATTTCGGATCTCCTTGAAGACAATAGGGCCACAGGATATATCCTCCGATAACAAAGAGAAAGAAGCTTTCTGAGAAATTTCTTTGTGTTCTGTGCAATCATCACACAGATTTACAGCTTTCCCCTCAAGAAGCCTTTCGCTAAGAAAGTTCTTGTGAAATTTGTAAAGTGATATTTGGAAGCCCATATATGGCGCTGGGGAAATGGGAAATATCCTCCGATGAAATCTGGAAAGAAGCTTTCTGAGAAACTGCTTAGTGTTCTGTTAATTCATCTCACACAGCTACATCTTACCCCACAACAACCTGCTCGCTAAGCCTGTTTTTGTGGAATTCGCAAAGTGATATTTGGAAGCCCATAGAGGGCTATGGTGAAAAAGAAAATATCCTCAGAGAAAATCTGGAAAGAAGCTTTCTGAGGAACTGCTTTGTGCTGTGTGACTTCCACTCACAGAGTGACATTTGTATCCTTGGATCTCTTTGCCAGCCTTATTTCTGTGGAATCTGAGAACAGATATTTCGGATCCCTTTGAATACAATAGGGTCAAAGGAAATATCCTCCGATAACAAAGAGAAAGAAGCTTTCTGAGAAACTTGTTTTTGTTCTGTGAAATCATCTCACAGAGTTACAGCTTTCCCCTCAAGAAGCCTTTCGCTAAGACAGTTCTTGTGGAATTTGTAAAGTGATATTTAGAAGCCCATAGAGGGCGCTGGTGAAATAGGAAATATCCTCCGATGAAATCTGGAAAGAAGCTTTCTGAGAAACTGCTAAGTGTTCTGTTAATTCATCTCACCGAGTTACATCTTTCCCCACAAGAAAACGCTCGCTAAGCCTGTTCTTGTGGAATTCGCAAAGTGATATTTCTCAGCCCATAGAGCACTATGGTGAAAAAGAAAATATCCTCAGAGAAAATCTAGAAAGAAGCTTTCTGAGAAACTGCTTGGTGATGTGTGACTTCCACTCACAGAGTTACATCTGTATTTCGTGGATCTCTTTGCTTGCCTTATTTCTGTGGAATCTAAGAACAGATATTTCCGATCCCTTGAAGACTCTAGGGCCAAAGGAAATATCCTCCGATAACAAAGAGAAAGAAGCTCTCTGAGAAACTTCTTTGTGTTCTGTGAAATCATCTCACAGAGTTACAGCTTTCCGTTCAAGAAGCCTTTCGCTAAGACAGTTCTTGTGGATTTTGCAAAGTGATATTTGGAAGCCCATAGAGGGCGCTGGTGAAAAAGGAAATATCCTCCGATGAAATTTGGAAAGAGGCTTTCTGAGAAACTGCTTAGTGTTTTGTTAATTTATCTCAGAGTTACAGCTTTCCCCTCAAGAAGCCGCTCGCTAAGCCTGTTCTTGTGGAATTTGCAGAGTGATATTTGGAAGCCTTAGAGTTCTACAGTGGAAAAGACAATATCCTCAGAGAAAAACTGGAAAGAAGTTTCCTGAGAAAGTGTTTTGTGATGTGTGACTTCCACTCACAGAGTTACATCTGTATTTCTTGGATCTCTTTGCTAGCCTTGTTTGTGTGGAATGTGAGAAGAGATAATTGTGGTCCCTTGGAAGACTATAGCGACAAAGGAAATATCCACCGATAACAAAGAGAAAGAATCTTTCTGAGAACCTTCTTTTTTTCTGTGAAATCATCTCACAGAGTTACAGCATTCCCCTTAAGAAGCCCTTCGCTAAGACAGTTCTCGTGGAATTTGAACTGTGATATTTGGAAGCCCATAGGGGGCTATGGTGAAAAAGGAAATATCCTCCGATGAAATCTGGAAAGAAGCTTTCTGAGAAACTGATAAGTGTTCTGTTAATTCATCTCACAGAGTTACAGCTTTCCCCTCTAGAAGCCGCTCCTTAAGCCTGTTCTTGTAGAATTCGCAGAGTGATATTTAGAAGCCCATAGATGGCTATGGTGTAAAAGGAAATATCCTCAGAGAAAAACTGGAAAGAAGCTTTCTGAGAAACTGCTTTGTGATGTGTGACTTCCACTCACAGAGTTGCACCTGTATTCTTGGATCTCCTTGCTAGCCTTATTTCTGTGGAATCTGAGAATAGATATTTCGGATCCCTTTGAAGACAATAGGGCCAAAGGAAATATCCTCCCATAACAAAGAGAAAGAAGCTTTCTGAGAAACTTCTTTGTGTTCTGTGAAATCATCTCACAGTGTTACAGCTTTCCCCTCAAAAAGCCTTTCGCTAAGACAGCTCTTGTGGAATTTGCGAAGTGATATTTCGAAGGCCATAGAGGGCTATTGTGAAAAAGGAAATATCCACCGATGAAATCTGCAAAGAAGCGTTGTGAGAAACTGCTTAGTGTTCTGTTAATTCATCTCACAGAGGTACAGCTTTCCTCTCAAGAAGCCGCGCACAAAGCCTGTTCTTGTTGAATTCGCAGAGTGATATTCGGAAGCCCATAGAGGGCTATGGTGAAAAAGTAAATATCCTCAGAGAAAAACTGGAAAGAAGCTTTCTGAGAAACTGCTTTGTGATGTGTGACTTCCACTCACAGCGTTACATCTACATTTCATGGATCCCTTTGCTAGCCTTATTCTGTGGAATCTGAGAACAGATATTTCCGTACCCTTTGAAGACCATAGAGACAAAGGAAATATCCTCCGATTACAAAGAGAAAGAAGCTTTCTGAGAAACTTCTTTGTTTTCTGCGAAATCATCTCACAGAGTTACAGCTTTCCCCTGAAGAAGTCTTTGGCTGAGACAATTCTTGGGAAATTTGCAAAGTGATATTTGGAAGCCCACAGAGGGCGGTGGTGAAAAAGGAAGTATCCTCCGATGAAATCTGGAAAGAAGCTTTCTGAGAAACTGCTTAGTGTTCTGTTAATTCATCTCACAGAGTTATAGCTTTCCCCTTAACAAGCCGCACGCTAAGCATGTTCTTGTGGAATACGCAAAGTGATATTGGAAGACCATAGAGCGCTATGGTGAAGAAGAAAATATCCTCCGAGAAAAGCTGGAAAGAAGCTTTCTGAGAAACTGCTTTGTGAGGTTTGACTTCCTCTCACAGAGTTACATCTGTATTGCGTGGATCTCTTTGCTAGCCTTATTTCTGTGGAATCTTACAACAGGTATTTCGGATCCCTTTGAAGACTAGAGGGCCAAAGGAAATATCCTCCGATAACAAAGAGAAAGAAGCTTTCTGAGAAACTTCTTTGTGTTCTCTGAAATCATCTCACAGAGTTACAGCTTTGCCCTCAAGGAGCCGCTCGCTAAGCCTGTTCTTGTGTACTTCGCAAAGTGATATTTGGAAGCCCATAGAGGGCTATGGTGAAAAAGAAAATATCCTCAGAGAAAAACTGGAAAGACGCTTTCTGAGACACTGCTTTGTGTTGTGTGACTTCCACTCACAGCGTTACATCTGTATTTCATGTATCTCTTTGCTAACTTTATTCTGTGGAATCTCAGAACAGATATTTCGGATCCCTTTGAAGACCATAGGGACGAAGGAAATATCCTCCGATAACAAAGAGAAAGAAGCTTTCTGAGAAACTTCTTTGTGTACTGCGAAATCATCTCACAGGTTTACAGCTTTCACCTGAAGAAGGCTTTGGGTGAGACAGTCCTTGGGAAATTTGGAAAGTGATATTTGAAAGCCCACAGAGGACGGTAGTGAAAAAGGAAATATCCTCCGATGAAATCTGGAAAGAGGCTTTCTGAGAAACTGCTTAGTGTTCTGTTAATTCATCTCACAGAGTTATAGCTTTCCCCTCAAGAAGCCGCACGCTAAGCGTGTTATGGTGGAATACGCAAAGTGATATTTGAAGACCATAGAGCACTATGGTGAAGAAGAAAATATCCTCCGAGAAAAACTGGAAAGAAGCCTTCTGAGAAACTGCTTTGTGATGTTTGACTTCCACTCACAGAGTTACATCTGTATTTCGTGGATCTCTATGCTAGTCTTATTTCTCTGGAATCTGAGAACACATATTTCGGATCCCTTTATAGATTATAGGGCCAAAGGAAATATCCTTCGATAACAAAGAGAAAGAAGCTTTCTGAGAAACTTCTTTGTGTTCTGTGAAATCATCACACAGAGTTACAGCTTTCCCCTCAAAAAGCCTTTCGCTAAGACAGTTCTTGTGGAATTTGCAAAGTGATATTTGGAAGCCGATAGAGGGCGCTGGTGAGAAAGGAAATATCCTCCGATGAAATCTGGAAAGAAGCTTTCTGAGAAACTGCTTAGTGTTCTGTTAATTCATCTCACAGAGTTACAGCTTTCCCCTCAAGAAGCCGCTGGCTAAGCCTGTTCTTGTGGAACTCGCAAAGTGATATTTGGAAGGCCATAGAGGGCTATGGTGAAAAAGAGAGTATCCTCCGAGAAAAACTGGAAAGAAGCTTTCTGAGAAACTGCATTGTGATGTGTGGCTTCCACTCACAGAGTTACATCTGTATTTCGTGGATCTCTTTGCTAGCCTTATTTCTGTGGAATCTTACAACAGATATTTCGGATCCCTTTGAAGACTATAGGACCAAAGGAAATATCCTCCGATGACAAAGAGAAAGAAGCTTTTTGAGAAACTTCTTTGTGTTCTCTTAAATCATCTCACAGAGGTACAGCTTTCTCCTCAAGAAACCTTTCGCTAAGACAGTTCTTGTGGAATTTGCAAAGTGATATTTGGATGCCCATAGAGCGCGCTGGTGAAAAAGGAAATATCCTCCGATGAAATCTTGAAAGAAGCATTCTGAGAAACTGCTTAGTGTTCTGTTAATTCATCTCACAGAGTTACAGCTTTCTTCTCAAGAAGCCGCTCGCTAAGCGTCTTCTTGTGGAATTCGCAAAGGGATATCTGGAAGCCCACAGAGGGCTACGGTGAAAAAGAAAATATCCTCAGAGAAAAACTGGAAAGAAGCTTTCTGAGAAACTGCTTTGTGATGTGTGACTTCCACTCACAGGGTTACATCTGTATTTCGTGGATCTCTTTGCTAGCCTTATTTCTGTGGAATCTGAGAACAGATATTTCAGATCCCTTGGAAGAGTGTTAGGCCAAAGGAAATATCCTCCGATAACA
>NW_020256368.1:0-1074 GCF_003255815.1 Theropithecus gelada
TGAAATCTGGAAAGAAGCTTTCTGAGAAACTGCTTAGTGTTCTGTTAATTCATCTCACAGAGTTACATGTGCATTTCGTGGCTCTCTTTGCTAGCCTTATTTCGGTGGAATCTGAGAACAGATAATTCGGATCCTTTAAAGACTATTGGGCCGAAGGAAATATCCTCCGATAACAAAGAGAAAGAAGTTTCTGAGAAACTTCTCTGTGTTCTGTGAAATCATCTCACAGAGTTACAGCTTTCCCCTTAAGAAGCCTTTCGCTAAGACAGTTATTGTGCAATTGCCAAAGTGATATTTGGAAGCCCAAAGAGGGCTATGGTGAAAAGGGAAATATCCTCAGATGAAATCTGGAAAGAAGCTTTCTGAGAAACTGCTCTGTGATGTGTGACTTCCAATCACAGGGTTACATCTCTATTTCCTGGATCGCTATGCTGGTTTTATTTCTGTGGAATCTGAGAACAGATATTTCGGATCCCTTTGAAGACTATTGGGCCAAAGGAAACATCCTCCGATACCAAAGAGAAAGAAGCGTTCTGAGAAACTTCTTTGTGTTCTGTGAAATCATCTCACATAGTTACTGCTTTCCCCTCAAGAAGACTTTCGCTAAGACAGTTCTTGTGGAATTGGCAAAGTGTTATTTCGAAGCCCATAGAGGGCTATGGTGAAAAAGGAAATATCCTCTGATGAAATCTGGAAGAAGCTTTCTGAGAAACTGCTCTGTGATGTGTGACTTCCAATCACAGGGTTACATCTGTATTTCCTGGATCGCTATGCTGGCTTTATTTCTGTGGAATCTGAGAACAGATATTTCGGATCCCTTTGAAGACTATTGGGCCAAAGGAAACATCCTCCGATACCAAAGAGAAAGAAGCGTTCTGAGAAACTTCTTTGTGTTCTGTGAAATCATCTCAGAGAGTTACAGCTTTCCCCTCAAGAAGACTTTCGCTAAGACAGTTCTTGTGGAATTGGCAAAGTGTTATTTCGAAGCCCATAGAGGGCTATGGTGAAAAAGGAAATATCCTCTGATGAAATCTGGAAGAAGCTTTCTGAGAAACTGCTCTGTGATGTGTGACT
>NW_020256369.1:0-1074 GCF_003255815.1 Theropithecus gelada
CAAAGAACACAAGGAAGTTTCTCAGAAAGCTTCTTTCTCTTTGTTATCGGAGGATATTTCCTTTGGCCCTATAGTCCTCAAAGGGATTCGAAATATCTGTTCTCAGATTCCACAGAAATAAGGCTCGCAATGAGATCCACGAAACAGAGATGTAACTCTGTGAGGTGAATTAACAGAACACTGAGCATTTTCTCGGAAAGCTTCTTTTCAGATTTCATCTGAGGATATTTCCCTTTTCACCATAGCCCTCTATTGGCTTCCAAATATCACTTTGCCAATTCCACAAGAACTGTCTTAGCGAAAGGTTTCTTGAGGGGAAAGCTGTAACTCTGTGAGATGATTTCACAGAACACAAACAAGTTTCTCAGAAAGCTTCTTTCTCTTTGTTATCGGAGGATATTTCCTTTGGCCCTATACTCTTAAAAGGGATTCGAAATATCTGTTCTCAGATTCCACAGATAAGGCTAGCCAAGAGATCCACGAAACAGAGATGTAACTCTGTGAGATGAATTAACAGAACACCAAGCAGTTTTTCAGAAAGCTTCTTTCCAGATATAATCGGAGGATATTTCCTTTTTCACCATAGCCCTCTATCGGCTTCCAAACATCACTTTGCCAGTTCCACAAGAACTGTCTTAGCGAAAGGCTTCTTGAGCGGAAAGCTGTAACTCTGTGAGATGATTTCACAGAACAAAAAGAAGTTTCTCAGAAAGCTTCTTTCTCTTTGTTATCGGAGGATATTTCCTTTGGCCCTATATTCTTCAAAGGGATCCGAAATATCTGTTCTCAGGTTCCACAGAAATAAGACTAGCAAAGAGATCCACGATATACAGATGTAACTCTGTGAGATGAATTAACAGAACACTAAGCAGTTTCTCAGAAAGCGTCTTTCCAGATTTCATCTGAGGATATTTCCTTTTTCACCATAGCCCTCTATGGGCTTCCAAATAGCACTTTGCCAATTCCACAAGAACTGTCTTAGCGAAAGGCTTCTTGAGGCAAAGCGGTAACTCTGTGAGATGATTTCACAGAACACAAGAAGTTTCTCAGAAAGCTTCTTTCTCTTTGTTATCG
>NW_020256370.1:0-1074 GCF_003255815.1 Theropithecus gelada
GTCTTCAAAGGGATCCGAAATATCTGTTCTCAGATTCCACAGAAATAGGGCTAGCAAAGAGATCCACGACATATACATGTAACTCTGTGAGATGAATTAACAGAACACTAAGCAGTTTCTCTGAAAGCTTCTTTCCAGATTTCTTCTGAGGATATTTCCTTTTTCACCATGGCCCTCTATGGGCTTCCATATATCACTTTGCCAATTCCACAAGAACTGTCTCAGCGAAAGGCTTCTTGAGGGGAAAGCTGTAACTCTGTGAGATGATTTCACAGAACACAAAGAAGTTTCTCAGAAAGCTTCTTTCTCTTTGTTATCGGAGTATATGTCCTTTGGACCTATAGTCTTCAAAGGGATCCGAAATATGTGTTCCCAGAAACCACAGAAAGAAGGCTAGCAAAGAGATGCACGAAATACAGATGTAACTCTGTGAGATGAGTTAACACAACACTAAGCAGTTTCTAAGAAAGCTTCCTTCCAGATTTCAGCTGAGGATATTTCCTTTTTCACCATAGCCCTCTATGAGCTTCCAAATATCACTTTGCCAATTCCGCAGGAACTGTCTTACTGAAAGGCCTCTTGCGGGGAATGCTGTAACTCTGTGAGATGATTTCACAGATCACAAAGAAGTTTCTCAGAAAGCTTCCTTCTCTTTGTTATCGGAGGATATTTCCTTTGGCCCTATAGTCTTCAAAGGGATCCGAAATATCTGTTCTCAGATTCCACAGAAAGAAGGCTAGCAAAGAGATCCACGAAATACAGATGTAACTCTGTGAGATGAGTTAACACAACACTAAGCAGTTTCTACGAAAGCTTCCTTCCAGAATTCAGCTGAGGATATTTCCTTTTTCACCGTAGCCCTCTATGGGCTTCCAAATATCACTTTGCCAATTACACAAGAACTGTCTTAGCGAAAGGCTTCTTGAGGGGAAAGCTGTAACTCTGTGAGATGATTTCACAGAACAGAAAGACGTTTCTCAGAAAGCTTCTTTCCCTTTGTTATCGGCGGATATTTCCTTTGGCCCTGTAGTCTTCAAAGGAATCCGAAATATCTGTTCTCAGATTCCACAGAAA
>NW_020256371.1:0-1074 GCF_003255815.1 Theropithecus gelada
AGCCTGTTCTTGTGGAATTGGCAAAGTGATATTTGGAAGCCAATAGATGGCTATGGTGAAAAAGTAAATATCCTCAGAGAAAAAGTGGAAAGAAGCTTTCTGAGAAACTGCTTTGTGATGTGTGACTACCACTCACAGAATTACGTCTGTATTTCGTGGATCTCTTTGCTAGCATTATTTCTGTGGAATCTGAGAACAGATATTTCGGATCCCTTTGAAGACTTTAGGGCCAAATGAAATATCCTCCGATAACAAAGAGAAAGAAGCTTTCTGAGAAACATCTTTGTGTTCTGTGAAATCATCCCACAGAGTTACGGCTTTCCCCTCAAGAAGCCTTTCACTAAGACAGTACTTGAGGAATTTGCAAATTGATATTTGGAAGCCCATAGAGGGCTATGGTGAAAAAGGAAATATCCTCCGATGAAATCTGGAAAGAAGCTTTCTGAGAAACTTCTTTGTGTTCTGTGAAATCATCTCACAGAGTTACAGCTTTCTCCTCAAGAAGCCTTTCACTAAGACAGTTGTTGTGGATTTCGCAAAGTGATATTTGGAAGCCCATAGAGGGCTACGGTGAAAAAGAAAATATCCTCAGAGAAAAACTGGAAAGAAGCTTTTTGAGAAACTGCTTTGTGATGTGTGACTTCCACTCACAGAGTTACATCTGTATTTCGTGGATCCTTTTGCTAGCATTATTTCTGTGTAATCTGAGAACAGATATTTCGGATCCTTTTGAAGACTATGGGGCCAAAGAAAATATCTTCCGATAACAAAGAGAAAGAAGCTTTCTGAGAAACTTCTTTGTGTTCTGTGGAATCATCTCTCAGAGTTACAGCTTTCCCCTCAAGAAGCCTTACACTAAGACATTTCTTGTGGAATTTGCAAAATGATATTTGGAATCCCATAGAGGGCAATGGTGAAAAACCAAATATCCTCCGATGAAAGCTGGAAAGAAGCTTTCTGAGATACTGCTTATTGTTCTGTCTATTCATCTCACAGAATTACATCTGTATTTCGTGGATCTCTTTGGTAGCCTTATTTCTGTGGAATCTGAGAACAGATATTTCGGATCCCTTT
>NW_020256372.1:0-1074 GCF_003255815.1 Theropithecus gelada
ATAATGGGAGACTTCAACACTCCACTGTCAACATTAGACAGATCAACAAGACAGAAAGTTAACAAGGATATCCAGGAATTGAACTCATCTCTGCGGCAAGCAGACCTAATAGACATCTATAGAACTCTCCACCCCAAATCAACAGAATATACATTCTTCTCAGCACCACATCGTACTTACTCCAAAATTGACCATATAATTGGAAGTAAAGCACTCCTCAGCAAATGTACAAGAACAGAAATTGTAACAAACTGTCTCTCAGACCACAGTGCAATCAAACTAGAACTCAGGACTAAGAAACTCAATCAAAACCCCTCCACTACATGGAAACTGAACAACCTGCTCCTGAATGACTACTGGGTACATCACGAAATGAAGGCAGAAATAAAGATGTTCTTTGAAACCAATGAGAACAAAGATACAACATACCAGAATCTCTGGGACACATTTAAAGCAGTGTGTAGAGGGAAATTTATAGCACTAAATGCCCACAAGAGAAAGCAGGAAAGATCAAAAATTGACACTCTAACATCGCAATTAAAAGAACTAGAGAAGCAAGAGCAAACACATTCGAAAGCTAGCAGAAGACAAGAAATAACAGATCAGAGCAGAACTGAAGGAGATAGAGACACAAAAAACCCTCCAAAAAATCAATGAATCCAGGAGTTGGTTTTTTGAAAAGATCAACAAAATTGACAGACCACTAGCAAGACTAATAAAGAAGAAAAGAGAGAAGAATCAAATCGACGCAATTAAAAATGATAAAGGGGATATCACCACCGACCCCACAGAAATACAAACTACCATCAGAGAATACTATAAACACCTCTATGCAAATAAACTGGAAAACCTAGAAGAAACGGATAATTTCCTGGACACTTACACTCTTCCAAGACTAAACCAGGAAGAAGTTGAATCCCTGAATAGACCAATAGTAGGCTCTGAAATTGAGGCAATAATTAATAGCCTACCAACCAAAAAAAGTCCAGGACCAGATGGATTCACAGCTGAATTCTACCAGAGGTATAAGGAGGAGTTGGTACCATTCCTTCTGAAACTATTCCAATCAATAGA
>NW_020256373.1:0-1074 GCF_003255815.1 Theropithecus gelada
GGGCGCGGTGGCTCAAGCCTGTAATCCCAGCACTTTGGGAGGCCGAGACGGGCGGATCATGAGGTCAGGAGATCGAGACCATCCTGGCTAACCTGGTGAAACCCCGTCTCTACTAAAAAAATACAAAAAATTAGCCGGGCGAGGTGGCGGCGCCTGTAGTCCTGGCTACTCAGGAGGCTGAGGCAGGAGAATGGCGTGAACCCGGGAGGCAGAGCTTGCAGTGAGCTGAGATCCGGCCACTGCACTCCAGCCTGGGTGACAGAGCAAGACTCCGTCTCAAAAAAAAAAAAAAAAAAAAAAAAAAGAAAATAAACAAGGGTCAGGCGCAGTGGCTCACGCCTGTAATCCCAGCACTTTGGGAGGCTGAGGCGGGAGGATCACCTGAGGTTGGGAGTTCGAGACCAGCCTGACCAACATGGAGAAACTCTGTCTCTACTAAAAATACAAAATTAGCCAGCCGTGGTGGCGCATGCCTGTAATCCCAGCAACTCAGGAGGCTGAGGCAGGAGAATCGCTTAAACCCAGGAGATGGAGGTTGCGGTGAGCCAAGATCGCGCCATTGCACTCCAGCCTGTTCAACAAGAGCAAAACTCTGCCTCAAAAAAAAGAAGAAAAAAAGAAAAATAAACAAGAACGTTTAAACTATTTCAGTGTACAGACATACCTCAGAGAACATTGCAGGTTCGGTTCCAGATCACTGCATTAAAACAAATATTGCAATAAAGTGAGTCACACAAATTTTTGGTTTCCCAGTGCATATGAAAGTTATGTTTGGCCGGGCACGGTGGCTCAAGCCTGTAATCCCAGCACTTTGGGAGGCCGAGACGGGTGGATCATGAGGTCAGGAGATCGAGACCATCCTGGCTAACACGGTGAAACACTGTCTCTACTAAAAAATACAAAAAACTAGCCAGGCGAGGTGGCGGGCGCCTGTAGTCCTAGCTACTCCGGAGGCTGAGGCAGGACAATGGCGTGAACCCGGGAGGCGGCGCTTGCAGTGAGCAGAAATCTGGCCACTGCACTCCAGCCTGGGCGACAGAGCGAGACTCCGTCTCAAAAAAAAAAAAAGAAAGT
>NW_020256374.1:0-339 GCF_003255815.1 Theropithecus gelada
GGACAAAGGAAATATCCTCCGATAACAAAGAGAAAGAAGTTTTCTGAGAACCTTCTTTGTGTTCTATGAAATCATCTCACGGAGTTACAGCTTTCCAATCAAGAAGCCTTTAACTAAGACAGTTCTTGTGGAATTGGCAAAATGATATTTGGAAGTCCGTTGAGGGCTATGGTGAAAAACGAAATATCCTCCGATGAAATCTGGAAAGAAGCTTTCTGAGAAACGGCTTAGTGTTCTGTTAATTCATCTCAGAGAGTTACAGCTGTATTTCGTGGATCTCTTTGCTAGCCTAATTTCTGTGGAATCTGAGAACAGATATTTCTGATCCCTTTGAAGACT
>NW_020256374.1:439-1074 GCF_003255815.1 Theropithecus gelada
AGAAGCCTTTCGCTAAGACAGTTCTTGTGGAATTGGAAAAGTGATATTTGGAAGCCCATACAGGGCTACGGTGAAAAAGCAAATATCCTCAGATATAATCTAGAAAGAAGCTTTCTGAGAAACTTCTTAGTGTTCTGTTAATTCATCTCACAGTGTTACATCTGTATTTCGTGGATCTCTTCGCTAGCCTTATTTCTGTGGAATCTGAGAACAAATATTTCGGATCCCTTTGAAGACTATAGGGCCAAAGGAAATATTCTCCGATAACAAAGAGAAAGAATTTTCTGAGAAACTTCTTTGATTTCTGTGAAATCATCTGACACAGTTACAGCTTTCCCCTCAAAAAGACTTTCTTTAACACAGTTGTTGTGGAATTGGCAAAGTGATATTTGGAAGCCCATAGAGGGCTATGGTGAAAACGCAAATATCCGCAGAGGAAATCTGGAAAGAATCTTTCTGAGAAACTGCTTAGTGTTGTGTTAATTCATCTCAGAGAGTTACAGCTGTATTTCGTGGATCTCTTTGCTAGCCTTATTGCTGTGGAATCTGAGAACAGTTATTTCGGATCCCTTTGAACACTATAGGGCCAAAGGAAATATCCTCCGATAACAAAGAGAAGGATGCTTTCTGAGAAA
>NW_020256375.1:0-1074 GCF_003255815.1 Theropithecus gelada
TAGAACTCAGGACTAAGAAACTCAATCAAAACCGCTCAACTACATGGAAACTGAACAACCTGCTCCTGAATGACTACTGGGTATATAACGAAATGAAGGCAGAAATAAAGATGTTCTTTGAAACCAATGAGAACAAAGATACAACATACCAGAATCTCTGGGACACATTTAAAGCAGTGTGTAGAGGGAAATTTATAGCACTAAATGCCCACAAGAGAAAGCAGGAAAGATCTAAAATTGACACTCTAACATCACAATTAAAAGAACTAGAGAAGCAAGAGCAAACACATTCAAAAGCTAGCAGAAGGCAAGAAATAACTAAGATCAGAGCAGAACTGAAGGAGATAGAGACACAAAAAACCCTTCAAAAAATCAATGAATCCAGGAGTCGGTTTTTTGAAAAGATCAACAAAACTGACAGACCACTAGCAAGACTAATAAAGAAGAAAAGAGAGAAGAATCAAATCGAAGCAATTAAAAATGATAAAGGGGATATCACCATCGACCCCACAGAAATACAAACTACCATCAGAGAATACTATAAACACCTCTACGCAAATAAACTGGAAAATCTAGAAGAAATGGATAATTTCCTGGACACTTACACTCTTCCAAGACTAAACCAGGAAGAAGTTGAATCCCTGAATAGACCAATAGCAGGCTCTGAAATTGAGGCAATAATTAATAGCCTACCAACCAAAAAAAGTCCAGGACCAGATGGATTCACAGCTGAATTCTACCAGAGGTAAAAGGAGGAGTTGGTACCATTCCTTCTGAAACTCTTCCAATCAATAGAAAAAGAGGGAATCCTCCCTAACTCATTTTATGAGGCCAACATCATCCTGATACCAAAGCCTGGCAGAGACACAACAAAAAAAGAGAATTTTAGACCAATATCCCTGATGAACATCGATGCAAAAATCCTCAATAAAATACTGGCAAACCGGATTCAGCAACACATCAAAAAGCTTATCCACCATGATCGAGTGGGCTTCATCCCTGGGATGCAAGGCTGGTTCAACATTCACAAATCAATAAACATAATCCAGCATATACACAGAACCAAAGACAAGA
>NW_020256376.1:0-1074 GCF_003255815.1 Theropithecus gelada
TCGCTAAGACAGTACTTGTGGAATTGGCAAAGTGATATTTGGAAGCCAATAGAGGGCTATGGTGAAAAAGGAAATATCCTCATATGAAATCTGGAAAGAAGCTTTCTGAGAAACTTTTTTGTGTTCTGTGAAATCATCTCACAGAGTTATAGCTTTCCCCTCAAGAAGCCTTTCGCTAAGACAGTTCTTGTGGAATTGGCAAAGTGATATTTGGAAGCCCTTAGAGGGCTACGGTGAAAAAGGAAATATCCTCACATGAAATCTGGAAAGAGACGTTCTGAGAAACTGCTTAGTGTTCTGTTAATTCATCTCACAGGGTTACATCTGTATTTCGTGGCTCTCTTTGCTAGCCTTATTTCTGTGGAATCTGAGAACAGATATTTCAGATCCCTTTGAAGACTATAGGGCCAAAGGAAATATCCTCCAATAACAAAGGGAAAGAAGCTTTCTGAGGAACCTCTTTTTGTTCTGTGAAATCACCTCACAGAGTTACAGCTTTCCCCTCAAGAAGCCTTTCGCTAAGAGAGTTCTTGTGGAATTGGCAAAGTGATATTTGAAAGCCCATAGAGGGCTTTGGTGAAAAAGGAAATATCCTCAGATGAAATCGGGAAAGAAGCTTTCTGAGAAACTGCTTAGTGTTCTGTTAATTCATTTCACAGAGTTACATTTGTATTTCGTGGATCTCTTTGCTAGCCTTATATCTGTGGAATCTGAGAACAGATATTTCGGATCACTTTGCAGACTACAGGGCCGAAGGAAATATCCTCCGATTACAAAGAGAAAGAAGCATTCTGAGAAACTTCTTTGTATTCTGTGAAATCATCTCACAGAGTTACAGCTTTCCCCACAAGAAGCCTTTCGCTAAGACAGTTCTTATGGAATTGGCAAAGTGTTATTTGGAAGACCGTAGAGGGCCATGGTGAAAAAGGAAATATCCTCACATGAAATCTGGAAAGAAGCTTTCAGAGAAACTGCTCTGTGATGTGAGACTTCCACTCACAGAGTTGCATCTGTATTTCGTGGATCTCTTTGCTAGCCTTATTTCTGTGGCATCTGAGAAAAGATATTTCGGAT
>NW_020256377.1:0-1074 GCF_003255815.1 Theropithecus gelada
ACCAAACAGCCAAAGTGAGTTTTGGTGTTAAAAATCTTCAGTAGACTTTTTTATTGCTCAAAGGATAAATTACTTCCACATTTTATTTTATTTTATTAATTTAAAAATGTTAATTGACAAGTGAGGCTTGTGTATATTCAGGGTGTGCAATGTGTTGACTTGATACATGCACACATTGTCTAATCATTTTCACAATTAATTAAATTAATATAACTCCTATTGTTCAAATATTTGTGTCCCTCCCAAATTTATTTTAAAACTTAATCCTTAATACAATAGTATTATAATATGGAGACTTTAGTTGGTGGCTAGGTCATGAAAATCTGCCCTTACCAATGCAATTAGCTGCCATTGTAAAATGGCTTGAGAAAATGAGTTTGGCCTATTTTGTCCTTCTGCTGTGTGAGGACATTGCTTTTAATGTGCCATCTTGGAACCAGAGACTGGACCCTCACCAGACACCTAGCCTGCTGATGCCTTGAGTTGGACTTCTCAGCCTCCATACCTGTGAGAACTCAGTTTATACTGCTTATAAATTATCTATTCTAAGGTATTTTATTACAGCAGTTGGAACAGACTAAGATAACATCCAGTAACATCCATGCTGTGCAGTAGACTACCAGAACTTGTTTATTTTATACCTGAAAGTTTGCACTTTTTATTAACAACCCTCCATTTCTCCCACTGTTTGCACTTTTTATTAGCAACCCTCCATTTCTCCACCCACAGCTCCTGCTGTATTCTCTGTTTGTATTCTCTGTTTCCATGACTTTGACTTTCTAGGCTTCACATATAAGTGAAATCAAACAATATTTCTTATTCTCTGGCTTATTTCACTAAGTCTGCTGTTCTCCAGGTTCATTGATATAGTTGTAAATAACAGGATTTTCTTATCTTTATGGCTGAATAATATTCCATTATATAAACACACCACAATTATTTTATCCATTCATTTATGAATGAATACTTAGGTTATATGCATATCTGTCATTGTAAATAGTTGCACAATAAATATGGGAGCACAGATGTCTCTTCTAGATACTAATTTTATTTCCTTTGGTTATATATCTGCAA
>NW_020256378.1:0-7182 GCF_003255815.1 Theropithecus gelada
TCTCCCAGTTAGGCTACTCAGGGGTCAGGGACCCACTTGAGCAGGCATTCTGTGCCTTCTCAGATCTCAACCTCCGTGTTGGGAGATCCACTGCTCTCTTCAAAGCTGTCAGACAGAGTCGTTTGCCTCTGCAAAGGATTCTGCTGCTTTTGTTGTTATCTGTGCCCTGTCTCCAGAGGTGGAGTCTACAGAGACAGGCAGGTTTCCTTGAGCTGCTGTGAGCTCCACCCAGTTCGAGCTTCCCAGCAGCTTTGTTTACCTACTTAAGCCTCAGCAATGGCGGGCGCCCCTCCCCCAGCCTCGCTGCTGCCTTGCGGTTAGATCGCAGACTGCTGTGCTAGCAATGAGGGAGGCTCCGTGGGTGTGGGACCCTCCCGGCCAGGTGTGGGCGATGCCTCGCCCTGCTTCAGCTCTCACTGGTCAGGCTGCAGCAGCTGACCAGCATCAATTGTCCGGCACTCCCTAGTGAGATGAACCCAGTACCTCAGTTGAAAATGCAGAAATCACCGGTCTTCTGTGTTGCTCGTGCTGGGAGTTGGAGACTGGAGCTGTTCCTATTTGGCCATCTTGCTCCGCCATGCCACATTTTCTTAATCCAGTCTGTCATTGATGGACATTTGGGTTGGTTCCAAGTTTTTGCTATTGTGAATAGTGCCACAATAAACATATGAGTGTGCATGTGCTTTATAGTAGCATGATTTATAATCCTTTGGGTATATACCCAGTAGTGGGATCACTGGGTTAAATGGTATTTCTAGTTCTAGATCCTTGAGGAATCGCCACACTGTTTTCCAGAATGGTTGAACTAGTTTACAGTCCCACCAACAGTGTAAAAGTGTTCATATTTCTCCACATCCTCTCCAGCACCTGTTGTTTCCTGACTTTTTAATGATCACCATTCTAACTGGTGTGAGATGGTATATCACACTGGGGCCTGTCATGGGATGGGGGAAGGGAAACGGATAGCCTTAGGAGAAATACCTAATGTAAATGATGAGTTAATGGGTGCAGCACACCAACATGGCCCATATATACATATGTAACATACCTGCACGTTGTGCACATGTACCCTAGAACTTAAAGTGTAATTAAAAAAAAAAAAAAAGAAAAAGAAAATAAAAGGGGAAGGCAGGTGTACCCAAGATAAACTAAATGTGCATTGCAATTGAGCTCAGGGCCAGTCCAGTAAGGAACCAATCCATTATGAGAATCAAATACGAAGGCAAATTCAGTAAAAACTGCCTGTGTGTTTTTGGAACTATGATTTAAAAGAGGTTGGGAATTGATGTGTTGGATGGTTATTCAGATATAAGCAACAAAAGAACATTATGTGTGCTTTAGCTATGCAGCCACTTCTGATTTATTTCAAAAAAGCTTGCTGGAGAATATTGTGATATTCTCTGACTGGCTTTGCAGTTATACCAGTCAGCAGGCCAAGAATAAAGACCACTTAAGTATTATTTAGAAATGAAATCACTAATAGTTGTATGTTAAAGAGACACCAAACCATTACGAGTCAACTAACTTAGCTCTAGGGTCAAGAATAAATGAATACAAATGTGAGACAATATTCTGGTAGATACAGTACTTTCACAGAGTTTTGTGTCTGAGAGTATGGAAAGGCCAATGAGGAGACAGTGAGCTATCAAACATCTGTCATAAATATATATCTAAGTAACATTTAAGTTGCCTGATACTTGAATACATCAAGGGAAAGATAGCATTTTAGGGTCAATTAAACAAAAGCATATGTACTGTAATAGTTCAACACAAAGGAGAATGAATAGAGAAAGAAAAACAGTCAAAGGGGTAAGCTTTATCAAAATAGAGTTTTTGACCTTGTAGAGATAAAGAAAGAGAGTTTAGAAATATGAATTGGCTTACCCATGCAAGTTAAAAAAATGTAGAGAGGCAGAAAGAGTGAAAGAGGAAAAACGAATACAGATGTCTATAACTTTTGTACATGAAAAATAGCATGTACGATGAAAAAACAGAAGGAAATAAAGGCAGATTTGATTCCCCAAATTTTCTTTACAAAAAGAGCAGTAAAGATTTAAGGATATTTTACTAAACATACTCTAAACTTAATTTCCAATTCTTGAAATCATATGTTTAAAGTTTAAGGAATCTTCCTGCATTAGTAAGGCTTCTCCAGAGAGAAAAAACCAATAGCAGATAATAGATAAATGAATAGATACACATACAAACAGACAGACATATAGATGATAGATGATTGATAGATAGATAGATACATACATACATACATACATATATACATACATACACAGACAGATAGACCTGTATTAAGGAAGTTGGCTCACTTGATATATGGAGGCTAAGAAGTCCCATGACAGGCTGTCTTCAAGCTGGAGAACCAGGAAAGGTGTTAGCATGGTTCAGTCCAAGTCTAAAAGCTTCAGAACAAGGGAAACTGATGATTTATCCTTCAGTCTGAGACTGAAGGTTTGAGAAACTAGGGGACCACCAGTAAACCCAGAGTCCAAAGGCCAAAAAATCTGGATTCTGATGTCCAAGGGCAAATGAAGAAGGATGTCCCAGCTGGAGGACAGAAGGGAGGGGGGGAGGGGGGGAGAGAGAGAGAGGGAGAGAGAGAGAGAGAGAGAGAGAGAGAGAGAGAGAGAGATTGGTCATTTCTTTGCCTTTTTGTTCTATCCAGGCCCTCCCTTCCACATCAGATGAAGATACAGCTTCCTTATTCAGTCCACTGATTCAAACCCCAGTCTCTTCTGCATACACCCTCACAGACATACCCAGCTATCTGTGTATCCCTTCAGCCAGGCAAGTTGACACCAATAATTAACTATCACAAGTCTTCTCCTTGTCAACTTGGCTCCCATATGCATCTCCTTAAATCATACATAATCACCAAATAAAGACAATAACAAGGTCGTAGTCCTGCCTAGCATACCACCACTATTCTGCATACAACCCCAAATACTTTAAATCTCTTCCCCAGAAGAGTACATGAAGTCCATGGGTCATGTTTACTCTTAACCTAGTATCCTGTAACAAATATGAAGACATAAAATCAACAGCAATTAAATAGTGATATAAACTCAATACATCTTATGTTACCTGATTTTAAAAAGTAGAAGAAAGGAAACAAAGATGTATGCTTAATACATGTATATACACACTGAAACATATTCTTAACAAAATAAGGAGAAAATGCTAATGACAAAAACAGTCTTTATTTCTGTAACCGGTTACATGTTCTTAGCTAGAGTTTACCTTCCTCTCGCCATTATATATTCCCTTTGCCTTCAGAAAGCACCTCAGCTGGTCATGATTCTTCACCTGGAAAAGTGACCCAAACCTTCATTCCTGGAAAACTCTGGACTATTAACAGTCCTTTCTGGATTGAGTTGTAGTTTCCCACTGACCTTAATCACAGAGCAGGGTAATGCTAACAGATGGCCTAAGGGATCACTTGTATTCCAGACATACTTTTTTCTTGCTTATGTTATGAGGTAGTAATTCAGTTTCCCCTTGGTAGCCCAGATCATCCCAGCCAACATGGTAACTCCTTTCCTGGCCTTTTGACTCAGACGCATGGAGGCCAAAGTTGCCAGGTGGAAGTCTCAAATTCCATTTAATGGGATAATTGTTGTGTTTCCTGGTAAATCATTCTTCCCTCTGGGACTAAGATATCTAGGCTAGAAGAGCATAAAGTCACAAAACAAGAAACAAAATATTTGCTAGAGGGTTACTATGGGTAAGGGTGAGTGATACCACTCTTCATTTCTGGACTTGTGAATCCTGGCAATAGGAGAAATAGTACCATCTATTGGGTGATGATTCACAGCATATACAGCCTTCTGGAGAACACTGTCCCAGCCCTGCATGGTATTGTCACCTACCTGGTATGGTATTTGCACCTTCAAAAAGCCATTTTACCATTCTAGGGAGCCCACTACTTCAGAATAGTGAGGAAACATGGAAATATTGGTAAATTTTATGAGCATGATTCTTTGTTTTACTTCTTTGACTGTGAAGTGAGTTTCTTAATCAAAAGCAACGCTATGTGGAATACCATGATGGTGGATAAATCATCTGTAACTTCACAGATGGTGGTGTAGACAGAAGCACTGAATGCAGAGAAGGGAAATCCATATCCAGATAAAATGTCTATTCCCATAAGAATAAAATGTGACTCCTTCCAGGATGAAAGTGGTCCAATGTAATCTACCTGCCCCAGGAAGTTCCTGCATTACTCAGCATTCTTCCCCTGAGATCACAGAGCCACCAGCATGCAACATCAGGCTGAGAGAGCCCCAAGCATAAAACTCCCATCAGGAAGTACTGCTGTGTGGGCTGTGTCCAGCAAAACCATTGGAGTGGAGCCACCTGAGGTCTTGGAAAGCAGGGCATAGAGTCAAAGATTGTTCTCAAGTCCCAAGATTTAAAGTTTGCTTTCTTGGGTTTTGGAATTACTTGGGACCTGTTAGCCACTTTCTTCTTTCCTGTTGCTCTTTCAGAATAGGAATGTCTATCTTGTGCCTATTATAGCATTTTATTTTGGAAGCACACAAGTTGTTTGATTTCATAGCCTCACAGCTGGAGGGAATTGGTCTCAGGATGTCACAACTTTGAGTCTCACTTATATCTGATTTAGGTGATATTTAAATGACATATTGAGCTTTTTAGACTTTTCTGCATGGAGACAATTTCTGAACTCTTCATAGAAACTAGAGTCCAAACAGAACATAGCACTTTTATGTATTTCAGGAGACATATACTACAGTTTGGACAGGATAAATTGGCTATAATTTTTAGGGCACTTTTATCTGCATTAAAAACCTGTTCAGGCAGATACTCTTTCTCCTCAATGGTTTTCTTAATGGCATCTGGGAACTTGTCTGTTGCCTCTTGGTTGGCAGAAGCTGCCTCTTCTGTTATCTTGATATTTTTTAAACCAAACTTTTTTCTAAAATCATTTTTTAAATGAAACTTTTTTCTAAATCGTTTCCAATATGAGTTGATGCTGGAATGAGCTAAGACTGTTCAGGCTATTAAGATGAAATACATGTATTTTGCATGTGAAAAGGATATAAATTTTAGGGAGTCAGGGTGTGCATTCTATGTTTCAATGTTTGTGTCCCCTCTGAAATTCATGGCCTAGAAGTGAAGTCCTATTTTGACTTTTAAAAAATTACTTCCTCAAAGGAATAGATCAATTAGACTGTCTTTCGTCTACTTTCCTACTTATCGTTATTTAAACATTCTAATTATTCTTATCTGAGTGGAAGTTTCACAATGGGGACTTTGACGGAGTAAATTTGGGAACCTCTGGGTTAAACCAGATTTAAAAGTGTCTTTAATAATCAATGGCACCCCAAAGTGAAGTTACAGAATACATTATATTCACACCTATTTAGCAAAGCAACATTATCTATATAATGGGACCCCTCACAGTATTAGTGTTTAGTAGACATAATGTGGGTGACACTTATCACTGTACACCATTGCATTAAAGTCAAAGATGAGGTGCGCTGCTATTTAAGAGACACAGATTGAGTAATTAATAAATAATACAAAATTATTTCTCTCAGTTCTAGAGGCTGGGTGCAAGATTGAGAGATCTTAGCAGGCTTAGTGCCTGACGAGAGGATTCTTGCTTTGTCCTCAGAAGAACAGAAGGGCAGAAAAGGCCTAGCTAGTTCCCTCGAGCCCTTTTATAAGGTCGCTAATCCCCTTAATGAGGGCTCTATCCTCACTATTTAACATGTGCTAAAGGTCCCACCTCTAAATACTATACATTGGAGTTTAAGTTCCAACATCAATTTTCCTAAATAAACATATAGAAACTAAAAAATTTTTCATCCTGGCTTTCTGCCTGGAGACAATTTCTGAACTCTTTCATAGAAACTAGAGTCCAAACAGAACATAGAACTTTTTATGTATTTCAGGAGACATATGCTATAGTTTGGACAGGATAAATTGGCTGTAATTTTTAGGGCACTTTTGTCTACATTAAAAACCTGTTCAGGCAGATACTCTTTCTCTTCAATGATTTTCTTAATGGCATCTGGGAACTTGTCTGTTGCCTCTTGGTTGGCAGAAGCTGCCTCTCCTGTTATCTTGATATTTTTTAAACCAAACTTTTTTCTAAAATCATCAAACCATCCTTTGCTGGTGTTACATTTTTCAGCTTTAGATCCTTACCTTCCTTTTGTTTTGTCATGTAATGACTTTGTTGTTTCTGGAATCACCTTTGAGTCTACAGGTATGCCTTTCTTACATCAATCCTGCACTCATATAAAAGCTGCATTTTCAATATGATTAAAAAGTGTTTATCAAAAAGTGCAAGCTTCTCATGCCTGCTGGTGTAGCTGCATTAATTTTCTTTTCTTTCTTTCTTTTAGTTTTTTTACAATAGTCCTTTTATTAACAACTGTTGTCTTGAAATAGCAGGCAACCACAGCTGTAGAACTCGATCTAGAGTACATATCAATAAATTCATTTTTTTATTGTATTTCAACTTTCATCTGCTTCTTGGAAGTACTTTCAGAATCACTACTGGCATTTAGTATGTATCTCTTGGTGTTATTCAAAGTTTATGATCTTGCACTAAATATGATAAAAATATATGAGAACCATGAGAGATTACTTTTTACTGCCATATTTCATTTACTACAGACATGAATTGCTCACGTGGAGATAATTAGCAACATATGGTTTTATTTTATTTTATTTTTTTTTTTTAATTTTTTATTTTTTATTTTTTTATTTTTTTTTTTAAATTTATTTATTATTATTATACTGTAAGTTGTAGGGTACATGTGCATAACGTGCAGGTTTGTTACATATGTATACTTGTGCCTTGTTGGTGTGCTGCACCCATCAACTCGTCATTTACATCAGGTATAACTCCCAATGCAATCCCTCCCCCCGCCCCCCTCCCCATGATAGGCCCCGGTGTGTGATGTTCCCCTTCCCGAGTCCAAGTGATCTCATTGTTCAGTTCCCACCTATGAGTGAGAACATGCGGTGTTTGGTTTTCTGTTCTTGTGATAGTTTGCTAAGAATGATGGATTCCAGCTGCATCCATGTCCCTACAAAGGACACAAACTCATCCTTTTTTATGGCTGCATAGTATTCCATGGTGTATATATGCCACATTTTCTTAATCCAATCTGTCACTGATGGACATTTGGGTTG
>NW_020256379.1:0-1074 GCF_003255815.1 Theropithecus gelada
AGCCATGATCATACAACTGCACTCCAGCCTGGGCAACAGAGACCTTGTCTCAAATACTCAAATATTATATATATATATATATATATATATATATAGAGAGAGAGAGAGAGAGAGTTTGCAAACCCTAAAATATTTACTAACTGGTTCTTTGCAGAAAAATCTGGCCAACTCCTGGTTTAGTAGATGAAAGATCCTTTGACACATTTTAATAAAAGTTTTACCCAATATACTGAAACATTTATATTAAATATAGATCTCCATGTACAATCCCTTGGCAATATTCAGATTGAAGATCCAATATTTCAGCACTCAGGCACTGACAACAAAAATTTAATAACTAGCAATCAAGGTAGAGAGTAAATGTAGCATGTAGCTTCCATTTGCAACACAGCAGATATTACAAGAATTCTAACAAAATTATCTTAAGATGTGTTATCTAAAACTAAAGGCTTTAAATACATTTTAATTGTGAAATAATCAGTTTACTCTATATCTAACCTCATTTGTAAAAAAAAATGGTTGCATACTACATTATTTTCTGGGAATGAAAATTGAGTTATTTCCTATTGGTAAGGATTTACTTTTGATAATGATAATTTCCTACTGAAAAGGATTCACCTTTTTGATATAATGATGCTGTAATAAATGTCCTTATACATAAGTATATATGTAACAAATCTATATAAATATCCTTAACATACATATATATCCTTACTAGGTTATATATGTGTGTGTGAATATGCTACTAAATTAATGTTTGAAATGTGTTCACCAACAGTGTGCGAAATGTCTTTTTCAATGAGACCATTTCCTTTGCAGCAACACAGATCAAGCTGGAGACCATTATCCTGAACAAACCAATGCAGGAACAGAAAATCAAATGCCACATATTCTTGCTCATTAGTGGGAACTAAACAATGAGAACTCATGGACACAAAGAGGAGAGTAACAGACACCAGGGTCTACTTGAGAGCGGAGCGTGGCAGGAGGGAGATGACCAAAAAACTGCCTTTTGGGTCTTTTGCTTATTATGTGGCTGATGAAATAATCTGTAGCCCAAACCTCCATGATACA
>NW_020256380.1:0-1074 GCF_003255815.1 Theropithecus gelada
GTTCTCAGATTCCACAGAAATAAGGCTAGCAAACAGCTCCACGAAATACAGCTGTTACTCAGTGAGTGGAAGTCACACATCACAAACCAGTTACTCAGAAAGCATCTTTCCAGTTTTCGTCTGAGGATATTTTCTTTTTCACCATAGGCCTCTATGGGCTTCCAAATATCCCTTTGCAAATTCCACAAGAACAGTCTTAGCGAACGGCTTATGTAGGGGAAGGCTGTAGCTCTTTGAGGTGAATTCACAGAACACAGAGCAGTTTCTCAGAAAGCTTCTTTCCAGTTTTTATCTGAGGATATTTCCTTTTTCACCACAGCCCTCCATGGGCTTCCAACTATCACTTTGCAAATTCCACAAGAAGAGTTTTAGTGAAAGACTTCCTGAGGGGAAAACTGTAACTCAGTGAGATGAATTAACAGATCACAAAGAAGTTTCTCAGAAAGCTTCTTTCTCATTTTGATCGGAGGATGTTTCCTTTGGCCATATAGTCTTCAAAGGGATCCGAAATATCAGTTCTCAGATTCCACAGAAATAAGGCTAGCAAACAGCTCCATGAAATACAGCTGTAACTCAGTGAGTGGAAGTCACACATCACAAAGCAGTTGCACAGAAAGCTTCTTTCCAGTTTTCATCTGATGCGAATTTCTTTTTCACCATAGGCCTCTATAGGCTTACAAATATCCCTTTGCAAATTCCCCAAGAGAAGTCTTAGCGAACGGCTTCTGGAGCGGAAAGGTGTAACTATGTGGGAGGAATTCACAGAACACAGAGCTGTTTCTCAGGAAGCTTCTTTCCAGTTTTTTGAGGATATTTCCCTTTTCACCATAGCCCTCCAAGGGCTTCCAAATATCACTTTGACAATTGCACAAGAACAGTCTTAGTGAAAGGCTTCTTGAGTGGAAAGCTGTAACTCTGTGTGATGAATTCACAGATGACAAAGAAGTTTCTCAAAAAGCTTCTTTCTCATTTTGATCGGAGGATATTTCCTTTGGCCCTATAGTCTTCAAAGGGATCCGAAATATCGGTTCTCAGATTCCACAGAAATAAGGCTAGCAAACAGCTCCACGAAAT
>NW_020256381.1:0-1074 GCF_003255815.1 Theropithecus gelada
TGGCCTCATAAAATGAGTTAGGGAGGATTCCCTCTTTTTCTATTGATTGGAATAGTTTCAGAAGGAATGGTACCAGCTCCTCCTTGTACCTCTGGTAGAATTCAGCTGTGAATCCATCTGGTCCTGGACTTTTTTTGGTTGGTAGGCTATTAATTATTGCCTCAATTTCAGAGCCTGCTATTGGTCTATTCAGGGATTCAGCTTCTTCCTGGTTTAGTCTTGGGAGAGTGTAAGTGTCCAGGAAATTATCCATTTCTTCTAGATTTTCTAGTTTATTTGCATAGAGGTGTTTATAGTATTCTCTGATGGTAGTTTGTATTTCTGTGGGGTCGGTGGTGATATCCCCTTTATCATTTTTTATTGCATCTATTTGATTCTTCTCTCTTTTCTTTATTAGTCTTGCTAGCGGTCTATCAGTTTTGTTGATCTTCTCAAAAAACCAACTCCTGGATTCATTGATTTTTTGGAGGGTTTTTTGTGTCTCTATCTCCTTCAGTTCTGCTCTGATCTTAGTTATTTCTTGCCTTCTGCTAGCTTTTGAATATGTTTGCTCTTGCTTCTCTAGTTCTTTTAATTGTGATGTTAGAGTGTCAATTTTAGATCTTTCCTGCTTTCTCTTGTGGGCATTTAGTTCTATAAATTTCCCTCTACACACTGCTTTAAATGTGTCCCAGAGATTCTGGTATGTTGTATCATTGTTCTCATTGGTTTCAAAGAACATCTTTATTTCTGCCTTCATTTCGTTGTGTACACATTAGTCATTCAGGAGCAGGTTATTCAGTTTCCATGTAGTTGAGCGGTTTTGATTGAGTTTCTTAGTCCTGAGTTCTAGTTTGATTGCACTGTGGTCTGAGAGACAGTTTGTTATGATTTCTGTTCTTGTACATTTGCTGAGGAGTGCTTTACTTCCAATTACGTGGTCAATTTTGGAGTAAGTACGATGTGGTGCTGAGAAGAATGTATATTCTGTTGATTTGGGGTGGAGAGTTCTATAGATGTCTATTAGGTCTGCTTGCTGCAGAGATGTGTTCAATTCCTGGATATCCTTGTTAACTTTCTGTCTCGTTGATCTGT
>NW_020256382.1:0-1073 GCF_003255815.1 Theropithecus gelada
AACACAAAGAAGTTTCTCAGAAAGCTTCTTTCTCTTTGTTTTCAGAGGATATTTCCTTTGGCCCTATAGCATTCAAAGGGATCCGAAATATCTGTTCTCATATTCCACAGAAATAAGGCTAGCAAATAGATAAACGAAATAAAGATGTAACTCTGTGAGATGAATTAACAGAACACTCAGCAGTTTCTCAGAAAGCTTCTTTCCAGATTTCATCTGAGGATATTTCGTTTTTCACCATAGTCCTCTATGGGCTTCCGAATATCACTTTGCCAATTCCACAAGAACTGTCTTAGCGATAGGCTTCTTGTAGGGAAATCGGTAACTCTGAAAGATGATTTCACAGAACACAAAGAAGTTTCTCAGAAAGCTTCTTTCTCTTTGTTATCGGAGGAGATTTGCTTTGGCCCTATAGTCTTCAAAGGGATCCGAAATATCTGTTCTCAGATTCCACAGAAATAAGGCTAGCAAGGAGATCCAAGAAATACAGATGTAACTCTGTGAGATGAATTAACAGAACACTCAGCAGTTTCTCAGAAAGCTTCTTTGCAGATTTCATCTGATGATATTTCCTTTTTCACCGTAGCCCTCTACGGGCTTCCAAATATCACTTTGCCAATTCCACAAGAACTGACTTAGCGTAAGGCTTCTTGAGGGGAAAGCTGTAACTCTGTGAGATGATTTCACAGAGGACAAAGAAATTTCTCAGGAAACCTCTTTCTCTTTGTTATCGGAGGATATTTCCTTTGGACCTATATTCTTCAAAGGGATTCGAAATATCTGTTCTCCGATTCCACAGAAATAAGGCTAGCAAGGAGATCCACGAAATACAGATGTAACTCTGTGAGATGAATTAACAGAACACTCAGCAGTTTCTCAGAAAGCTTCTTTCCAGATTTCATCTGAGGATATTTCCTTTTTCACCATAGCCCTCTATGGGCTTCCAAATATCACTTTGCCAATTCCACAAGAACTGTCTTAGTGAAAGGCTTCCTGCGGGGAAAGCTGTAACTCTGTGAGATGATTTCACAGAACACAAAGAAGTTTCTCAGAAAGCTTCTTTCTCTTTGTTTTTG
>NW_020256383.1:0-1073 GCF_003255815.1 Theropithecus gelada
ACCCCACCCCGCGCCCGCGCCCGCGCGCCCACCCCTCCCCCTCCTCACCGTCTCCGTCGGGCGGGCGGGCGGCGAGCGGCCAGGGCGGGCGGGCGACGGAGCATGCGCAGAGGCCGCCACGGCAGCTACCGCCACCGCCGCCGCCAGGCCGGGCTTCAACACTTCCGGCCGCCGCCGCCGGCGAGCTGGCGCCTTAAAGGGGACGCGTCCCTATTGCCGGCCCCACCGAGGATTAACCTTAGCCAAGGGATTTGGCCTTACCTAAGCAGGATTCTTCCGCCCTTGAAAATCAGTGTTGGAAAGGTCGCTAGAGACCCCAGTAACTCTCCTTCCCGCACCCATAGATGAGGAAAATAAACCCTAAATGAAAGAATCACTTCAACCACAATTGAGGGCCAAACTAGCTTTCTCGACTCCTCTGGAGGACTCTACGCCATTTACCTCCCCAAATCCTGTTTTATGAAATTTACATCTTATCAGACCCTTCAAGTTACAATCCAGCTATCAATTTGCAATCAGAAGATCTGCATAGATCGGTAACTGGTCACGAGTCCTTGAGCAAGCCCTAAGCATTGTCTGACCCATGCCTGTTTCCCAAGTTTTTCCTGCTTGTGAGTTTCTGCGTTGAAGTCTTGACTCCCCTGCTGGAAGTGTAAACGACTCTGGAGGAATTCCTTGACAGCTCTAAACCTCTGTTTCCGATAAGACATAATGTGGGGCCGGGCGCGGTGGCTCAAGCCTGTAATCCCAGCACTTTGGGAGGCCGAGACGGGCGGATCACGAGGTCAAGAGATCGAGACCATCCTGGCTAACACGGTGAAACCCCTTCTCTACTAAAAAATACAAAAACTAGCCGGGCGAGGTGGCGGGCGCCTGTAGTCCCAGCTACTCGGGAGGCTGAGGCAGGAGAATGGCGTGAACCCGGGAGGCGGAGCTTGCAGTGAGCTGAGATCCGGCCACTGCACTCCAGCCCAGGCGACAGAGCGAGACTCCGTCTCAAAAAAAAAAACAAACAAACAAACAAAAAAAAAAAACATAATGTGAGTGCTAAAAAGTGATACCTGCATGAAAAG
>NW_020256384.1:0-1073 GCF_003255815.1 Theropithecus gelada
CCTCAGATGAAATCTGGAAAGAATCTTTCTGGGAAACTGCTCTGTGATGTGTGACTTCTACTCACAGAGTTACATCTGTTTTTCGTGTATCTCTTTGCTAGCCTTCTTTCTGTGGAATCTGAGAATACATATTTCGCTTCCCTTTGAAGACTATAGGGCCAAAGGAAATATCCTCCAATAACAAAGAGAAAGAAGCTTTCTGAGAAACTGCTTAGCGTTCTGTTAATTCATCTCACAGAGTTACATCTCTATTTCGTGGATCTCTTTGCTAGCCTTATTTCTGTGGAATCTGGGAACAGATATTTCGGATCCCTTTGAAGACTATAGGGCCAAAGGAAATATCCTCCGATGACAAAGAGAAAGGAGCTTTCTGAGAAACTTCTTTGTGTTCTGTGAAATCAGCTAAGAGAGTTAGAGCATTCCCCTCAAGAAGCCGTTCGCTAAGACAGTTCTTGTGGAAGTGGCAAAGTGATATTTGGAAGCCCATAGAGGGCTACGGTGAAAAAGGAAATATCCTCAGATGAAATCTGGAAAGAAGCTTTCTGAGAAACTGCTTAGTGTTCTGTTAATTCATCTCACAGAGTTACATCTGCATTTCGTGCATCTCTTTGCTAGCCTTATTTCTGTGGAATCTGAGAACAGATATTTCGGATCCCTTTGAAGACTATAGGGCCAAGGAAATATCCTCCGAGAACAAAGAGAAAGAAGCTTTCTGAAAAACTTCTTTGTGTTCTGTGAAATCATCCCACAGTGTTACAGCTTTCCCCTGAAGAAGCCTTTCGCTAAGACAGTTCTTGTTGAATTGGCAAAATGATATTTGGAAGCCGATGAAGGGCTATGGTGAAAAAGGAAATAGCTTCAGATGAAATCTTGAAGGAAGCTTTCTGAGAAACTGCTTAGTGTTCTGTTAATTCATCTCACAGAGTTACATCTGAATTTCGTGGATCTCTTTGCTAGCCTTATTTCTGTGGAATCTGAGAACTGATATTTCGGATCCCTTGAAGACTATAGGGCCAAAGCAAATATCCTCCGATAACAAAGAGAAAGAAGCTTTCTGCGAAACTTCTTTGGGT
>NW_020256385.1:0-1073 GCF_003255815.1 Theropithecus gelada
CTGTGGAATCTGAGAACAGATATTTCGAATCCCTATGAAGACTATAGGGCCAAAGGAAATATCCTCCGATAACAAAGAGAAAGAAGCTTTTTGAGCAACTTCTTTGTGTTCTGTGAACTCATCTCACAGAGTTACAGCTTTCTCGTCAAGAGGCCTTTCGCTAAGAGAGTTCTTGTCGGATTGGCAAAGTGTTATTTGGAAGCCCATAGAGGGCTGAAGTGAAAAGGAAATATCCTCCGATGAAATCTGGAAAGAAGCTTTCTGAGAAACTGCGTAGTGTTCTGTTAATTCATCTCAAAGAGTTACATCTGTATCTCGTGGATCTCTTTGCTAGCATTATTTCTGTGGAATCTGAGAAGACATATTTCGAATCCCTATGAAGACTATAGGGCCAAAGGAAATATTCTCCAATAACAAAGAGAAAGAAGCTTTTTCAGCAACTTCTTTGTGTTTTGTGAAATCATCTCTCAGAGTTACAGCATTCCACTCAAGAAGCCTTTCACTAAGACAGTTCTTGTCGAATTGGCAAAGTGATATTTGGAAGACAATAGAGGGCGATGTTGAAAAAGGAAATGTCCTCCGATGAAACCTGGAAAGAAGCTTTCTGAGAAAGTGCTTAGTGTTCTGCTAATTCATCTCACAGAGTTACATCTGTATTTCGTGGATCTCTTTGCTAGCATTGTTTCTGTGGAATGTGACAACAGATATATCAAATCCATATGAAGACTATAGGGCCAAAGGAAATATCCTCCGATAACAAGGAGAAAGAAGCTTTCTGAGGAACTTCTTTGTGTTCTGTGAAATCATCTCACAGAGTTACAGCTTTCCCCTCAAGAAGCCTTTCGCTAAGAAAGTTTTTGTGGAATTGGCAAAGTGATATCTGGAAGCCCATAGAGGGCTATGGTGAAAAGGGGAATATCCTCAGATGAAATCTGGAAAGAAGCTTTCTGAGAAACTGCTTAGTGTTCTGTTAATTTATCCCACAGAATTACATCTGTATTTCGTGGATCTCTTTGCTAGCCCTACTTCTGTGGAATCGGAGAACAGATATTTCGGATCCCTTTGAAGACTAT
>NW_020256386.1:0-1073 GCF_003255815.1 Theropithecus gelada
TTGAAGACTGTAGGGCCAAAGGAAATATCCTCCGATAACAAAGAGAAAGAAGCTTTCTGAGAAACTTCTTTCTCTTTGTTATCGGAGGATATTTCCTTTGGCCCTACAGTCTTCAAAGGGATCCGAAATTTCTGTTCTGAGATTCCACAGAAATAAGGCTAGCAAAGAGATCCACGAAATACAGATGTAACTCTGTGAGATGAATTAACAGAACGCTCAGCAGTTCCTCAGAAAGCTTCTTTCCAGATTTCATCTGAGAATATTTACTTTTTCACCGTAGCCCTCTATGGGCTTCCACATATCACTTTGCCAATTGCACAAGAACTGTCTTAGAGAAAGGCTTCTGGAGGGGAAAGCAGTAGCTCTGTGAGATGATTTCACAGAACACAAAGAAGTTTCTCAGAGAGCTTCTTTCTCTTTGTTATCGGAGGACATTTCCTTTGGCCCTATAGTCTTCAAAGGGATCGAAATATCTGTTCTCAGATTCCACAGCAATAAAGCTAGGAAAGAGATCCACGAAATACAGATGTAACTCTGTGAGATGCATTAACAGAACACTCAGCAGGTTCCCACAAAGCTTCTTTGCAGATTTCATCTGAGGATATTTCCTTTTTCACCATAGCCCTCTATGGGCTTCCAAATATCACTTTGCCAATTCCACAAGAACTGTCTTAGCGAAAGGCTTCTTGAGGGGAAAGCTGTAACTCTGTGAGATGATTTCTCGGAACACAAAGAAGTTTCTCTGAAAGCTTATTTCTCTTTGTTATCGGAGGATATTTCCTTTGGCCCTAGACTCTTCAAAGGGATGCGAAATATCTGTTCTCAGATTCCACAGAAATAAGCCTCGCAAAGAGATCCACGAAATACAGATGTAACTCTGTGAGATGAATTAACAGAACACTCAGCAGTTTCTCAGAAAGCTTCTTTCCAGATTTCATCTGAGGATATTTCGTTTTGCAACATAGCCCTCTACGGGATTCCAAATATTACTTTGCCAATTTCACAAGAACTGTATTAGCGAAAGGCTTCTAGAGGGGAAAGCTGTAACTCTGTGAGATGATTTCACAGAACAC
>NW_020256387.1:0-1073 GCF_003255815.1 Theropithecus gelada
ACCTCATTTAATGAGACACTGCAGAAAGCAAACTACACAGATGGGAAGCCATTGGCTCCATGGGGTGGGGGTTTGAAGCATTCCGTATGATACTTTAATAGTGGGTACCTGCCACTATGCATTGGTCAAAATACGCAGAATTTTACAACCAAATGGATAAATCAAACTCTATTCAAATTAAATAAAATTACTCAGGATGTGGAGTATCCAAGGACAGAATATATCATGTGAAAAAGAATTTAACTATGCTACAAATTACTATGGTTTGGATGTGGTTTGTCCCTGCAAAAACTCGTGTTGAAATTTGACCCCCAATGTGGCAGTGTGGGGAGGTGGGGCCCAGTGGAACATGTTTGGGTCATGGGGACAGATCCCTCATGAATAGGTTAATGTCCTCCATGGGGGTGAGTGAGTTCCACTCTCACAGGAATGGATTAATTCCTGCAGGAGTAGGTAGTTAACAAGAGTCTGGGTTGCTTGCCTTCCTTCTTGCTTTCGCTCTTGCTATGTGATCTCTGGTGCACCCCTTGCTCCCGTTCCACTTTCCACCATGAGGTGAAAAAGACTGAGACTCCACCAGATGCAACTGCCCAATCTCAGACATTCCAGCCACCAGCATTGTGAGCCAAAAGGACCTTTTTTACTTGCAAATTACCCAGCCTCAGGTATTCTGTTACAGAAGCATAAAACAGACTAAGACACAAATGTAGGAAAAAACTCACTGAAGGTGTAGGGAAAATGGTGTTGACCTAAGTCACTTTGAAAATGAATAGAATCTGTATGCTGAAGGCAAATGAACTATACTTCATCACTGGATTCCATTTTATAAAGTTCTTTCCAACAGAAGCAATTGTGAACAATTGTAAAACCACACTATGTATATCTGGAATAAAACAATGACTTACATAAGTCGCAGATGGTAGGAACCAGGTCTCTCACTGTTGAAGTGGGAGGTTACAAATTAGCAAGGGGAGAAGGCTAGAATGATTCATGTGATAGTAGATCAGAGATGGAGACATCAACGTAAACTTATGTTTAGTTTAATATAGATACACACAGTTCTACATAGAAAA
>NW_020256388.1:0-594 GCF_003255815.1 Theropithecus gelada
CCTCAGATGAAATCTGGAAAGAAGCTTTCTGAGAAACTACTTAGTGTTCTGCTAATTCATCTCACAGAGTTACATCTCTATTTCGTGGATCTCTTTGCTAGCTTTCTTTCTGTGGAATCTGAGAGCAGATATTTCGGATCCCTTTGAAGACTATAGGGCCAAAGGAAATATCCTCCGATTAGAAAGAGAAACAAGCCTTCTGAGAAACTTCTTGTGTTCTGTGAAATCCTCTCACAGAGTTATAGCTTTCCCGTCAAAAAGCCTTTCGCTAAGACAGTTCTTGTGGAATTGGCAAAGTGATATATGGAAGCCCATAGAGGGCTATGGTGAAAAAGGAAATATCCTCAGATGAAATCTGGAAACAAGCTTTCTCAGAGACTGCTTAGTGTTCTGTTAATTCATCTCACAGAGTTACATCTGTATTTCGTGGATCCCTTTGCTAGCCTTATTTCTGTGGAATCTGAGAACAGATATTTCGGATCCCTTTGAAGACATTAGGGCCAAAGGAAATATCCTCCGATAACAAAGAGAAAGAAGCTTTCTGATAAACTTCTTTGTGTTCTGTGAAATCATCTCACAGAGTTACAGCTTTCC
>NW_020256388.1:683-1073 GCF_003255815.1 Theropithecus gelada
GAAATATCCTCCGATAACAAAGAGAAAGAAGCTTTCTGAGAACCTTCTTTGTGTTCTGTGAAATCATCTCACAGAGTTACAGCTTTCCCGATAAGAAGCCTTTCGCTAAGACAGTTCTTGTGGAATTGGCAAAGTGATATTTGGAAGCCCATAGAGGGCTATGGTGAAAAAAGAAATGTCCTCAGATGAAATCTGGAAAGAAGCTTTCTCAGAAACTGCTTATGTTCTCTTAACTCATCTCACAGATTTACATCCATATTTCGTGGATCTCCTTGCCAGCCTTATTTCTGTGGAATCTGAGAACAGATTATTTGGATCCCTTTGAAGAGTATAGGGCAAAAGTAAATATCCTCCGATAACAAAGAGAAAGAAGCTTTCTGAGAAACTTCT
>NW_020256389.1:0-7181 GCF_003255815.1 Theropithecus gelada
TATACAATGGAATATGATTCAACCATAAAACAGAATGAAATCTTGTCATTTTTGGCAGCATAGGTGAACCTGGAGAACATTACGTTAAGTGAAATAAGTCAGGCACAGAAAGACAAATACTGCATAATATTACTCATATACAGAAGCTAAAAAAGTTAATTTCACAGAAGAGAGTAGAATAGTAAATACCAGAGGCTGGGGAAGGTAGGAAAGGGGGGGATTGGGAGAAGTTGGTCAAAAGTTGTAGTTAGATAGGAAGAGTAAGTTTTGGTATTCTATTACACAGTAGAATAATTGTAGCAAATAACAATGTAGTGTATATTTCAAGACAGCTAGAAGAAAAGGTTTAGAGAGTTATCACCACAAAGAAATGATAAATGTTTAAAGTAATGGATATGGTAATTATCTCAGTTTGATTATTACACTATGTATATATGTGTCAAAAAATCACATTGTACCTCATAAATATGTACAATTACATTTAAATTATAAATTAAAAATAAAAATGGTTAAAATGATAAATTTTATATTATGTGTTCTTCAACACAATAAAAAATGAAAAGGAAAGAATATGTGCTCTACAGGCAGACAACTTAGGGTAGCATATTAGCAATATTAATTTATACAAGACTAGCCATGCATTGTGGCTCATGCCTGTTAATTCCAGCACTTTGAAAGGTCAAGGCAGGAGGACTGCTTGAGTGTAGGAATGCAAGACCAGCCTGGGCAACATAGTGAGACCCTGTCTCCATAAAAAATGAAAAAAGGCAGCTGGGCGCAGTGACTCATGCCTGCAATCCCAGCACTGTGGAAGGCCAAGGCAGGCAGATCACCTGAGGGCAGGAGTTTGAGATCAGCCTGGCCAACATGGCAGAAACTCTGTCTCTACTAAAAATTAAAAAATTAGCCAGGCGTGGTGGAGTGTGCCTGTAATCCCAGCTACTCAAGAGGCTGAAGCAGGAGAATCGCTTGAATGGGGGAGGTGGAAGTTGCAGTGAGCCGAGATGGTGCCATTGTACTGCAGCCTGGGCAACAGAGCAAGACTCTGTCTCAAAAAAAAAAAAAAAAAAAAAAAAGGAAAGGAAAAGAAAAGAAAAAAGGGCCAGTCGTGGTGGCTCACACCTGTAATCCCAGCACTTTAGGAAGCTGAGGTGGGCAGATCACTTGAGGCCAGGAGTTCAAGACCAGCCTGGCCAACATGGTGAAACCCCATCTCTACTAAAAATACAAAAATTAGCCGGGTGTGGTAGCACACGCCTGTAGTCCCAGCTACTTGGGAGGCTGAGGCACAAGAATCACTGGAACCCATGAGGTGAGGAGGCTGCAGTGAGCCAAGATCGTGCCACTGCGCTCTAGCCCGGGCAACAGAGCAAGACTCTGTCTCAAAAAAATGAAAAACGAAAACAAATTTATATGTGACCTTGAACAAGTTACTTACTCTAAGCCTAAATTTCCTGAAGTTTAAAATGACAATACCACTTCCATCAAGTTTGTCGTATGGCATAAAAATGGGTACACTAAATATTAGTTCCTGCCCTTCTCTCATCTAAATTGCCTTCAAGGCTCATGCCATTGTATTAAACATCTTCAGTGGTGAGAAACCTTTAATCTTTAATGATGGATTGGAAAATATAGTCAACTAAAAGCATGCAAGCTAAGTTTAGTGAACAAATGATGGATAGTTTTTAGCCTAAAAGACATTTTGCAGAAAGAACCCTATGAATCTGAGCTATACTATGACCTATGATCATATCACTATTAATTTACTTTTTGGAAAAGTTCTCACAGAAGTTCTCAACATTTTTCAAATTACTGTAGGTTAAAATGATTGTTTGTCCTGGTTAATTCCTGCACTGCATGCCCCTGACATGCACGTAATTCTAGAATATTAAAATTGTGCATTGCAGACTTTGGTAACCTGATTTTTGGATCATATAAAATACACGTTTTATTAGATGTTACTATTTTCTTCAAAAAACATGATTTTGTCATATTAGAAGCAACTATATGTCCCTAAAACAATCACTTACTCTGAGTTCTTACAAACTGCAAGAATAACAAACCATTGGTATAGGGTCATACTTTACAGTACCTTTATAATACGCTCAGGATAATATCATAAATTTCCATCTAATTTTCTCCTGTCACAATATAAGTACATGCCCTCTTGTCCTAGAGTCTGTTAATAACAGAACAAGTCCAACTACAATTTCGAAGTCTGGCATCTAGGATAGTTATTAAATCATCCTTCATCCCTGCCTTCTCCAAGTTAAATAATCTAAATTCCTTTGCTTATTCTTAATATGTTCTATATTTTTCAAAGCCCAAATCATTATATGTAATACTAGGAAAATAACTATTACATACTTTACAAAGATAATTAAGAACAAATATAGAGTTAAAATTATAGCTATGTAAAAATAGCAATGTGACAGGTATAATACAATTATGAATAATAAATGGAGACCCAGAAAAACTGTCATTCATATATTAATTCTACAGCGTGATTCTACTTCTGGCATTCTAGAGCACAATAATCCTTACCAGGGGACTTTCCTTGTTGTGAGTTGCTTCTGTGCTCTCTGTATCTGGCTGGAGTGGCTAAACCTGTGTCTTTGCTAGGCTTGCTAGCAGGCCCCATTTCTGAAATGAGGAATCCCATCTGTTCTGAAGGCAAGATATTCTCACGTGAACTGGTCTGGCATTTTATATTGGCATCCACCTAAAATATTAAACCCATTCATTAATTGAGATTTCCTCCAAATATCTGCTAAAAGTTAAGATATTTTATCAGAGGAGTTCTATTATAGGAACATGATCCAACAAACAAGCTTATAAGGCTTTTCATTCTTATAAATGATACTATACCTTTCTCCATACACAAACTACTAAAATGTATATGGAGCTAAAACATTTACTTATGATCAGAGGAATATCTACCATGAAGCTTGTTTTTTTTTTTTTTTTTTTTTTTTAACTTACAAAAGTGCAGGGTTTTTTTTGTTTTTTTGTGTGTTTTTTTTTGTTTGTTTGTTTTAAGGCAGGGTCTCACATTGTTGTCCAGGTGAGAGTACAGTGGTACAATCATAGCTCACTGTAACCTCAAGCTCTTGGGCTCAAGTGATCCTCCTGAGTAGCTAGGACTACAGGTGCTAGTTAATTTTTAAAAAGTTTTTTTGTAGGCTGGGCATGGTGGCTCATACTTGTACTTCCAGCACTTTAGGAGGCTGAAGTGGGTGGATCACAAGGTCAGGAGCTTGAGACCAGCCTGGCCAACATGGTGAAACCCCGTCTCTACTAAAAATACAAAAAATTAGCTGGGCGTGGTGGTGGGCACCTCTAGTCCCAGCTACTCAGGAGGCTGAAGCAGAAGAATCGTTTGAACCCAGGAGGTGGAGGCTGCAGTGAGCCAAGATTGCACTACTGCACTCCAGCCTAGGTGACAGAGAGAGACTCCATCTCAAAAAAAAAATTTTTTTTTTAATTTGGATTTTTTTGGGTATTATTTTAAGGGGTACAGGTACAATTTTGTTACATGGATATACTGCATAGTGGTGAAGTCTGGGCTTTGAGTGAATAGTGTACAGTGTACCCACTAAGTAATTTCTCATCTCTGTTCCCCCTCCCACTCTCCCACCCTTCCACATCTTCAATGTCTCCAATGTCTATTATTCCACATTGTATGTCCAGTGTGTACACATTATTTAGCTTCCTCTTATAAAATGACAACAGGTGCTATTTGACGTTGTTTCTGTGGATATACTTTTGATGAATTATTCTTACTAATTATTGAGAATTAAAGTTTATTCATTTTCTTGTAATGAACTAGTGGCAATAAAGGAATTAGCCTTTACCTTCTGCTTTAGGAGTGCAGATATTAGTAAGGAAATTCAAACACAGTATGCTCACAAGTTACAGTTCAATGATGCTGTAATAAAGTTAGATAAGACCTCCAACCATCTCCTTACCTCTGTGCTACAAATGGCTAGGAAAGTCCTCATAATGTCTGTCAAATAAACCATCCCTCCTGGGTAACAGAATTATCAGCCAGGCATATCTAATCTATTTGAATTAAGATAGGAAGCAAAAACTCAAGGGATGCTTATAACATGAAAATAAGCTTCATACCACAATGCTCAATTAGACAACCTCTCTTTAGAGGTTGACTTCAGACCATGCATAATACAATGAGAGGATGCTTAAGGGTTAAGGTAACTTCTTTCTGAATCTTTTGTGCAGAAGCACCGGGACATGATCCTCCTGGAAACCATAATGAACTAGTATTAAACCCAAATAAAATCTGAACAAACTCTCCACTAGAATAGTCTTTAGCAGAAGTACTAGGTACTTTGAGCTTTATTAGGATTTTTTCTTTGCCCCCTTACCTGGTGTGTGCTGAATGGTGGCCCTTCCTGCACAAATACTACTGAAGATGGAGATGGATTATGATTTAGGTGCTCCTTCAGTTTGACATGAGCTTGCTGGATGGCTGCAGATTCCTGTATTGTGCTATTTTCAACAGGCTGAGCTGTGTGGATGGTATAGATGTACTCAGGTGACTGTGGTAGAGAGCAGGCAATTGCTTGTTCTGTTCCAACCACAAAAGACATAATATCTGAGCCTACAGGAGTAAGTGGCTCCAGCTGGCTAGCCTGACTTGCAGAACATGGATTGCTGTTGTTAGAATTAGCTAGAATGTGTTGGCCTCTGTTAGATTGAGATGTTGGGCACTGATTCTCAACAGGCTCCACCTTTACCATCTCCAATTTAGGGGAGGAATGCAACTCATCTACTATCTGAAAGACAGCCTCTAGGTTTACTTCTGTCTTTTTATTTTCATCAGTAGTACTGCAGGGCCAATTGGAAGGCAAAAATTCAACTGGATAGGAGGATTGCATTGAAGGATTCTGGGAAAAGAAAAAATATAACTGTTTGGATAGAAAATCAAATATGAGATAAAGGAGGAAAGCTACAATATTTAGCCTGATGAGTGCTAAACATAAATAGATTAAACTTAAAGATCACTAAGAAAACCTAGACACGAATCTACTTTTCAGCAATAGTAGCTTCAAATCTACTGTTAGCATTTACTTAGTATGTACTACATGTCAACCACTCTGCTAAGTTTAACACTTCAATGGGTCAATAATTCTTAGGGTTAAACTATACAAAATCAAAAGCTATAGTACCCAAATACCTATTTGCTGAGAAAGCATCTATACACCAAATTCTTCCATAAAAGCTGACAGACAAAAACATAATTCGTATCTATCATATACTGTTTTAGGAATGCAGTAAGGAAATTTCAAACACAGGATGCTCAAAAGTCTACCAGTCCTTCTACGGATTCAGGGAGTGGTACTAATATTCTGTTCCAAATAATATGGGGAAAAATGGATGGAGTATCAAATGCCCTTTGTTTCCTGGGATTATTTATTTTTAATAATAAAGCAGGCCAGGCGCGGTGGCTCAAGCCTGTAATCCCAGCACTTTGGGAGGCCGAGACGGGCGGATCACGAGGTCAAGAGATCGAGACCATCCTGGCGAACATGGTGAAACCCCGTCTCTACTAAAAAGTACAAAAAACTAGCCAGGCGAGGTGGCGGGCACCTGTAGTCCCAGCTACTCGGGAGGCTGAGGCAGGAGAATGGCGTGAACCCGGGAGGCGGAGCTTGCAGTGAGCTGAGATCCGGCCACTGCACTCCAGCCTACGCGACAGAGCGAGACTCCGTCTCAAAAAAAAAAAAAAAAAAAAAAATAATAATAATAATAATAATAAAGCAAGAGACTAAAATGGCTGTTGCTTTTAGATTTACATCTTTAAGATATATTCTCTTACATATACTACTTTGCAGAGAGTAGGCATTTAATACATGTTTGGTGATAAAGATCTGTGAATATAAAATACAGAAGAATGATTAAATAAAACATGAAATGAATTGATGTTGCCCAATGAAGAGCTTCGCACAGAGTAGGCATTCAATAAATGTTTGTTGATTATATCAGGTTATAAACAGATTATATCTGATACATCAGATTATAAACTTAAAATACAGAAGAGCTATGATTAAAGAAAGTATGCAGTGAGTTGATGTTGCTAAACACACTCATTAACAAAGACTGTCAATGATTTTCAGAAGGCCACTAATGCCAAATAATGTAAATTCAAATGGTATAAGCACTAAGTGACTATAGCCAATAGCAGCATTTATTGAGTTATTACTATGTGCCAAGCACACGCAAAGTGCTTTATATAGATTTCATCCAACCTTCAAAAGAGCCTGGTGAAATGTGATAATCTCCATTTCAAATGATAAAACTGAGGTCCAGAAACTTCCTAATTTACCCAAAGTTACAATGAAATAACTGACAGAGCCAGGTTTCAAGCCTAGGTTTGCCATACTCAAAAACTCTTGCTCTTAAACATTACAACATACTGACCGTGCATGCACGCTCTCACCCATACCTACAGTCCAACTAAACTAATTGCATTTATTTTCAGGTTGGAATCTGAAACACCTTCCCATTTTTCTATTTCAAAATTTTATGTGTGCTTATCTCTATTTTCCTATGATGAACATGTATTGTCTTCTTTTTTAAATTTTTTGTTTTGTTTTTGAGACGGAGTTTCACTTTTGTCACTCAGGCAGCAGTGCAATGACACAATCTTGGCTCACTGCAACCTCCGCCTCCCAGATTCAGGCAATTCCCCTGCCTCAGCCTCCTGAGTAGCTGGGATTACAAGTGCCCACCACCACGCCCAGCTAATTTTTGTATTTTTAGTAGAGACAGGATTTCGCCATGTTGGCCAGGCTGGTCTTGAACTCCTGACCTCAAGTGATCCACCCACCTCAGCCTCCCAAAGTGGTGCTGGGAGTACAGGCATGAGCCACTGCGCCTGGCAGATTTTTTTTTTTTTTTTGGAGACAGGGTCTCACTGTGTTGCACTGACTGGAATACAGTGGCACAATCATAGCTCACTATAGCCTCAAACTCTTCAAACTCCTCAAGGTGGGAGGATCGCTTGATCCTTCCACCTCAGCCTCCCAAGCTAGGATGAAAGGTACACACGCCACTACACCCAACTAACCCACCCTCTCTCTCTCCCTCCCTCCCTCCTTTTTCTTTCTTTCTTTTTTTTTTTTTTTTAGAGATAGGCTCTCACTATGTTACCCAGGCTC
>NW_020256390.1:0-1073 GCF_003255815.1 Theropithecus gelada
CCTCCCCTCTCCTCCCCTCTCCTCTCCTCTCCTCTCCCGAAGTTTTGCTCTTGTGGCCCAGGCTGGAGTGCCATGGCACGATCTTGGCTCCCTGTAACCTCCACCCGCCAGGTTCAAGTGATTCTCCTGCCTCAGCCTACCTAGTAGCTGGGATTACAGGCACCTGCCACCACCCCCAGCCAATTTTGTATTTTTAGTAGAGACGGGGTTTTACCACATTGGCCAGGCTGGTGTGGAACTCCTGACCTCAGGTGATCCGCCTGCCTCGGCCTCCCAAAGTGCTGAAGTTACAGATGTGAGTCACTCCTCCCGGCCCCTTGCCTGGTCCAATTTTTTTTTTTGACATATTACAGGATTGTGGCAACCCTGTGTTGAGCTAGTGTATTTGTGCCATTTTTCCAACGGCACATGCTCACTTCCTGTCTTGGTTCATTCTTGGTAATTCTTACTGCATTTCAGTAATTCTCATTGCCTCCCAAATTGCTGGAATTACAGGCCTGAGCCACGGCACCTGGCGGTTAATTTTTTTTTTTTTTATTTTTATTTTTTCTTCTGAGATGAGATGGAGTCTCCCTCTGTCTCCAGGCTAGAATGCAGTGCCACGATCTCAGCCCACTGCAACCTCTGCCTCCTGGGTTGAAGCGATTCTTCTACCTCAGCCTCCCCAGTAGCTGGGACTACAGGTGTGAGCCGGCAGTTTCTTTGTCCTCCTCCTCCTCTTCCTCCTGTTTCTTTTTCTCCCTCCTCTTCCTCACAGGCATGAGCCACCTCACCTGGCCTGGCTGTTTCTTCCTCCTCCTCCATTTCTTTTTCCTCCTTCTCCTCCTCACGGGCATCAGCCACCTTGCTGGGCCTGGTTATTTCTTTTTCCTCCTTACTTTCTTTTTCTTCTTCCTCCTCCTCCTCCTCCTCTATTTCTTTTTCCTCCTCCCCCTCCCCCGTATCTTTTTTTTCCTCCTCCTCCTCCTCCTCCTCCTCACAGGCATGAGACCTTGCACCAGCCTAGCTGTTTCTTTCTCCTCCTCCACATCCTCCTCCACCTCCACCTCCTCCTCCACCTCCACCTCCTCCAC
>NW_020256391.1:0-1073 GCF_003255815.1 Theropithecus gelada
ACCTTCTGAATTGTTTGTTCTCTCATTTTCCATGTTGTTGAGGAAAACAACAGGCTAAGCGAGACATATTAAATTTGTATGCAGTTGCTCAGATCAGGATAAATGCTCACCTGTTGCAGAACGGGACTCTCCTCTTGCTTCACCCAGGATGCATTTCCTAGTTTCTTCCTAGGGTGGGGCCACACCGTACTCCAGCCCTCCGGACCCCGCGCCCTGCTCTGGCATGATTCCACCAGACTATCTTCCAGCTGTCCTCCCTGGACCTAGATGTTTTCTTTCTTTTTTTTTTTTTTCTTTGAGATGAAGTCTCACTCGGCAGTCCAGGCTGGAGTGCAGTGGCACAATCTTGGCTCACTGCAACCTCCACCTCCCAGGTTCAAGTGATTCTTCTGCCTCAGCCTCCCAAGTAGCTGGGATTACAGGTGCCTGCCACCACGCCCAGCTAATTTTTGGAAGACAGAGTTTCACCATTTTGGCCAGTCTGATCTTGAACCCCTGACCTCATGTGATCCACCCGCCTCGGCCTCCCAAAGTGCTGGGATTACAGGCGTGAGCCACCGCACCCAGTCCCTGGACCTAGATATTTTCTCATGACCCTTTCCAAAGCCTGATTTACATCGATTAGTTATATGGGTGTGATAGGTTTTTCTAAGTTTTTTTTAGAAGTTACCTTTTTACTTTAGTATAAAAGTGCTTTGAATACGCTGAATGTTAAATACATGTTTGTTGAATTTCTTTGAAACTTTAATATTAATGAGAACCATTAACTTTTTTTTTTTTTTTTTTTGAGATGCAGTCTTGCCTTGTCGCCTAGGCTGGAGTGCAGTGGTGTGATCTCAGCTCACTGCAACCTCCGCCTTCCAGGTTCAAGCAATTCTCCTTCCTCAGCCTCCTGAGTAGCTGGTATTACAGGCGTGAGCCACCACGCCTGGCTAACTTTTGTATTTTTAGTAGAGACGGGGTTTCACCGTGTTGGCCAGGCTGGTCTCGAACTCCTGACCTTGTGATCCGCCTTCCTTGGCCTCCCAAAGTGCTGGGTTTACAGATGTGAGCCACTGCACCTAGCCAACTTT
>NW_020256392.1:0-1073 GCF_003255815.1 Theropithecus gelada
AAGGGATCCGAAATATCTGTTCTCAGATTCCACAGAAATAAGGCTAGCAAAGAGATCCACGAAAAACAGATGTAACTCTGTGAGATGAATTAAGAGAACACTAAGCAGTTTCTCAGAAAGCTTCTTTCCAGATTTCATCGGAGGATAGTTCCTTTTTCACCATAGCCCTCTAAGGGCTTACAAATATCACTTTGCCAATTCCACAAGAACTGTCTTAGCGAAAGGCTTCTTCGGGGAAAGCTGTAACTCTGTGACATGATTTCACAGAACTCAAAGAAGTTTCTCAGAAAGCTTCTTTCTGTTTCTTAACGGAGGATATTTCTTTGGCCCTATAGTCTTCAAAGTTATCCGAAATATCTGTTCTCAAATTCCACAGAAATAAGGCTAGCAAAGAGATCCACGAAATACAGATGTAACTCAGTAAGATGAATCAACAGAACACTAAGCAGTTTCTCAGAAAGCTTCTTTTCAGATTTCATCGGAGGATATTTCCTTTTCACCATAGCACTCTATGGGCTTTCAAATATCACTTTGCCAATTCCAGAAGAACTGTCTTAGCGAAAGGCTTCTTGAGGGGAACGCTGTAACTCTGTGAGATGATTTCACAGACCACAAAGAGGTTTCTCAGAAAGCTTCTTTCTCTTTGTTATCGGAGGATATTTCCTTTGGCCCTATAGTCTTCAAAGGGATCCGAAATATCTGCTCTCAGAATCCACAGAAATAAGGCTAGCAAAGAGATCCACGAAATACAGATGTAACTCTGTGAGATGCTTTAACAGAACACTAAGCAGTTTCTCAGAAAGCTTCTTTCCAGATTTCATCACAGGATATTTCTTTGTTCACCATAGCCCTCTATGGGCTTCCAAATATCACTTTGCCAATTCCACAAGAGCTGTCTTAGCGAAAGGCTTCTTGAGGGGAAAGCTGTAACTCTGTGTGGTGATTTCACAGAACACAAAGAAGTTTCTCAGAAAGCTTCTTTCTGCTTCTTATCCTAGGACATTTCCTTTGGCCCTATAGTCTTCAAATGGATGCGAAATATCTGTTCTCAGATTCCACAGAAATAAGGCTAG
>NW_020256393.1:0-1073 GCF_003255815.1 Theropithecus gelada
CCCGAGGCCGCTGTGACACAAGGGGGCCCTGGTGCCACTGAGAGGCTACACAACAGGTCCAAGCCCAGGCCAGGAGTGAAGAGGCTCCACATCTTTTCCATCCCCTTCAGCTGAGTCCACACACGTCTTGGAGCAGAAATGCATCACCCTCAATGTCCACGGGTAAGTTTTTGGACACAGAATCTGGAAGCATAAAAGATAGTTCTGGGCTGGTTGGTTGCCGGCTCGGACCTGTCCTCTTTCCACACAAAACCTGGCTCACACCAAGCAGCGTCTAAGTCCTGGAAGACCTGCTAAACACAAGTGCAGTTACAAAGCAGAGAAACTGGAGGGGGTCGGGCTGTGCTCCAGTGTCACCAGCGTTTCTCAGGAAGACCCCGGGCATTACAGCATCCAGGGCAAGGACTTCCTGGGATCCAGGACATGGAACAAGAACCCATTCCCCGGTCCTGTTGATTATGAATCAGCTAAGGGCCGATTCCCTCCCTCGGAGGACTGAGCACCGCCCCACAACACCTTGGTATGGGTATGTTATTGCATACGTTGGTATGGGTATGTTATTACATACGTTGGTATGGGTATGTTATTACCCATACCAAGGTAATAACAAGCCCGTTACCAGCAGGAGGCTGGTGATGAAGACATGAGGACCAGATGAGCACGAGGGATCCTGACGGATCATCCCTGGCACCGAGCAAGGGGCGGACAGTACCCCCTGTTCCTGACGCATCAGCCGTGGCACTGAGCGAGGGATGGCAGCACCTCTGCAGATGCAGAGGGATGTGAGGGCGGAGCAGGCTGGGCTTGGAGGCTAACTCAACTACCTGCGCTTGCACTTCCGTTCCTCATGGCAGGGAGGCGAGGCACAGGTAGCATTAGGGCTCACCTTCCCCCCGGGCTGCACTTTTTTCTGTTTATGAGTCGTGCTCACTTTACATGGACAAGCATAGCTATAATAACGATTCCCTGAGTATTTCACTGCCTACATAAAGGACTTTCAGAGTTCACTTCCATCCTTAGGAAAGGCGGCCAACACCAGGCTGTCTCCCTTAAGATGCCATGTCTCATATGGG
>NW_020256394.1:0-1073 GCF_003255815.1 Theropithecus gelada
GTGTCCTTGGGAGGTCCTCTTGGGGCTGGGACCTGAAAGGACTCCCAGCTCCACACAAGTCCCACTTCCTGCCCCGGGAGGCATGGGCCCTTCCTTCTGCCACGCCACGGAAGCACAGGGACTCTGAGCCGGCTGGCCCGCTCTGTCTTACCCGTCCCCTACCCATGCACCCCGTCTCAGGAGCGGGGTGGCGGCGGACTTTTCTCTACCAGACCCACAGCCCTCACGCCCGCACACACTATGTTTGCGGAGAGGCCACTGCAGACAACCTCCACCCTTTTCCGGAGCCGCTGGCGCCCCCTCATTCCCGCTCCAGCATCCCATGCCTCGCTTCACCCCTGGTGCCTCATCATCGCGTCAGGAAGCCAGGGCCTGGGAATTTCTTTCTCCCGTGGCGCCCTGGGTCAGATGAGTCGATTATCAGGTGACTGGAACTAACGTCGGGCTGCTAGGAGTGAGGTGGAGAGCCGACCGCAGCCCACCGGAAGTGCCGCGGACAAAGTGCTGGCGTCCCCTCCTCCTCCCAGAATCCTTCCCTGGAAAAAAACCAGCGCCAACCGCCCGTTTATCTGACAGTGGAAGTTATTTGTTTAACTGAAGGGGGTAGGATCCTGGGAGCCAGGGGGATTCAGGTCATTGCCATGTTTTCCACTGTTAAGCGAATAGCATTATTCGCAGCTGCGGACTGTGGCAAAAGACGTTTTTGAAACTATTGAAATATACTACATACACAGAAAATTGTACCTATTAGAAATATAAAGCTTAATAAGCTTTCATCAACTGTAGACCTCACATAACCAGCACCCAGATAAAGAAATAACCTGATAACTTCTTCAAGTGCAGGGGTATTTTATTTCATTTTGATGAATCGTCTAGGTGCCTAGCAAAAAGGGCTGTCATAACTAACATGTTCAGGAAAACTCCCTACAGCTGTAACATGGATAGATGCTTATCTTAATTTTTGCCAATCTGATGGAGAAAAAAAATCGGTTGCTTAGATTGCAGTGGTAGTCTGCTTCCTGGTAACTTTGAGCTAATGGGTAGTCTAGACCAACTAAGTTTCTGACATTGAC
>NW_020256395.1:0-1073 GCF_003255815.1 Theropithecus gelada
AAGGACTCAACTGCAACCCTGATGATGTCCGAACGCCTTCTGCCCTTCTGTGTCTCTGCCCCACTAACAGAGAATCCGTGAATGCTAAGGAAATGTAACGCATTTTACAATACGTGTAGATTTTTAGCAAAGTAAAGATAAACAGTGACAAACTTTGAGAATTAACCAAAATATAGTTCAGTGAATGCCCAAACTCAAAGCTAGTCTCCAAGAGGTGATAAGCTGTGTGTGGTGGTTAACGCCTGTAAATCCCAGCAGTTGGGGAGGCTGAGGCAGGAGAATCACTTGAGCCTAGAAGGTTGGCGTTGCAGTGAGCTGTCATTGTACTACTGCACCCAGCCTGAGAAACAGAGTGAGACTGTCAAAAACAAACAAAAACAAATTAAAGGAGTTCAAATGAACTCACCCATACCCTTTAAATTTTCATTTGGGTACATGGGGTGATCTAGTTCCTTTTTCCCTTACAATACATGAATAATATCTAATAATTAAATAAAATCTAACAATTACATGGGAAAATTTAATTATTTTCCCATTTCATTATTCCCTATCTCAGGGAAAAAGTTAAAATTATTCCCTATTTCAGGGAAAAAGTTAAAAATCATTTTAAACCTTCCTTCCACAAAACAGTATACTCAGTCATCTCTATCTGCTTTATCATGTGGAATTCAGCTTCACATGTCTATAATACGGTTTTTGTTAAACAGCGTTTATGTAGACAGGCAAGAGAAACACTTGGTCTATGTAGAAGCAGCAGAAGACACGTTTTAACAGAAAAGGGAGAAGATACCACCGTGTGAATCTGGAAATTCTGTCCTCATCTTGTCCACACACACAGAAAACACCCAAGCACGTGCCTAGTGTCCAACAGGAGCACAGAAAGGACAGGGATCCCTCCAGTTGTTTGATGACCAGCCCCACTTGTCACCGCCACATAACAAAATCCGCACGGCAACTTCAGCATGTTTCATTCACGATTCCACGGAAATCAGGTTGAAGAACATACAGATGTTTTGCCCACATTTAAAAATCCAAGTGTGGGACTCATAGAAATAAAACACATTATGGGTTCA
>NW_020256396.1:0-1073 GCF_003255815.1 Theropithecus gelada
CTGTAATCCCAGCTACTTGGGAGGATGAGGCATGAAAATTGCTTGAACCTGGGAGGCAGATGTTGCAGTGAGCCAAGATCACGCCATTACACTCTAGCCTGGCCCAGAGTGAAACTCTGTCTCAAAACCCTGTCTCTACTAAAGATACAAAAAATTAGCCAGACATGGTGTATGGCTGTAATTCCAGCTACTCAGAAGGCTGAGGCAGGAGAATAGCCTGAATCCAGGAGGCAGAGGTTGCAATGACTTGAGATTGTGTCACTGTACTCCAGCCTGGGCGACAGAACTAGACTTCGTCTCAAAAATAAATAACCCAGTCTCGAGTAATCCTCTAGAGCAACGCAGACAGACCTGGGGCTGGGGCAGTATTTTATGTCCCCGGGGTGGCAGAGGGACATGGAGAAGATGCCTCCTTTGTGGGCAAGGGAGAAGGGAAGATAAGCAGAGAGGCACCAGACACCTGCCTCACCCCCACCTCCCCCACCTCACACCAGGCCCGTTCCCACTTAGCCCCCAACTCAGGGTGCACCATTCTTCTTACAGTCAGCGTGACTTCCCGGCCAAGCTGACAGAAGCTGACAGCTTGGATTCATCAGGGACAGCATGTAGTGTACGAAGTGTGCAGGATGGAAGTGGAGAGGGGACACGGGAGCAGTGGTGTCAGGTCTGGGGCTGCCAACATGGTACCTGCCCTGACTGTTGGCAGACCATGCCGGTCCACCCTGCCAGATGTGGCCTCTAATTCTGAGGTCTCCGAGTTCCAAGCCAGGACTGGAGCCAGACTCCCCTTGGGGCAGGGGACACAGTCCACATAGACATCACTTATGCTTTGGGCAAAGACAAATGAATGGGAGGGGCCCTGCTGGAGGGTAAAACTGGGTCTGGACTACCCAGACCTGCCTCTGTGACAGGACGATCCCGTCCTTCCAGTCAGGCTCCTGAGCTGGAAGCCCACCCAGCCAGGGCGTGGGGAAGGGGTGGCCTGCAGTCTCCCTTGAGTCTATAGCCCTTCCCACTGAAGGGAGCTCCATAAAAAAAGATGCAGAAACACCAAGTGCTCCTCCCAGCTGCTG
>NW_020256397.1:0-1073 GCF_003255815.1 Theropithecus gelada
CCCTATAGTCTTCAAAGGGATCCGAAATATCTGTTCTCAGATTCCACAGAAATAAGGCTAGCAAAGAGATCCACGAAATACAGATGCAACTCTGTGAGTGGAAGTCTCACGTCACAGAGCAGTTTTCAGAAAGCTTCTTTCCAGATTTCAGCTGAGGATATTTCCTTTTTCACCATAGCCCTCTTTGGGCTTCCAAATATCCCTTAGCCATTTCCACAAGAACTGTCTTAGCGAAAGGCTTCTGGAGGGGAATGCTGTAACTCGGTGAGATGATTTCACAGAACACGAAGGAGTTTCTCAGAAAGCTTCTTTCTCTTTGTATCGGAGGATACTTCCTTTGGCCCTATAGTCTTCAAAGGGATCCGAAATATCTATTCTCAGATTCCACAGAAATAAGGCTAGTAAGGAGATCCACGAAACACAGATGTAACTCTGTGAGATGAATTAACAGAACACTAAGCAGTATCTCAGAAATCATCCTTCCATATTTCATCTGAGGATATTTCCTTTTTCACCATAGCCCTCTATGGGCTTCCAAATATCACTTTGCCAAATCCTGAAGAACTGTCTTAGTGAAAGGCTTCTTGAGGGGAAAGCTGTAACTCTGTGAGATGATTTCACAGAACACAAAGATGTTTCTCAGAGAGCTTCTTTGTCTTTGTTATCGGAGGATATTTCCTTTGGCACTATAGTCTTCAAAGGGATCCGAAATATCTATACTCAGATTCCACAGAAATAAAGCTGGCAAAGAGATGCACGAAACACAGATGTAACTCTGTGAGATGAACTAACAGAACACTAAGCAGTTTCTCAGAAAGATTCTTTCCAGATTTCATCTGAGGATATTTTCTTTTTCACCATAGCCCTCTATGGGCTTCCACATATCACTTTGCCAATTACAAATGAACTGTCTTAGCGAAAGGCTTCTTGAGGGGAAAGCTGTAACTCTGTGAGATGATTTCACAGAACAGAAAGAAGTTTCTCAGAAAGCTTCTTTCTCTTTGTTATCGGAGGATATTTCCTTTGGCCCTATAGTCTTCAAAGGGATCCGAAATATCTATTCTCAGATTCCA
>NW_020256398.1:0-1073 GCF_003255815.1 Theropithecus gelada
CATCAAGCTGTTGGCTGAATTCAACTTCCCTTTCCATCTGTCTGCCTATGAGTTAGTCACAAGGATAAAGCCACGAGCTAGGGACAAAAAGGCAGGAACCACCAAGGCAGCCGGGACTTCAAATAAAAGCTCGAAGGACCAACACAAATGCACCACACTCTGCACACCCTCCTCTCCTTCCTTTTCAGAATTTCCAGAGGATGCAACAGGGACCTCCTCAGACGTCCCACGGTGCAGGCAGCCAGAGGGGAAGGCGGCAGCAGCCTGAATGAGGTGACCAGGAAATCACATTCCACAGACAGAAATTCTCCATGTGCTTCACATCCTCTGTCTCTGAAGAACTATGCCAGGCTAACAGTCGCTAGAAAACCACCTTCAAGTATCATTTCCCATTTCAAGTAAAGAAAACAGTGGTGGGGCATGAGGGAAAAACACAGCCATGTGTTCTGCGGTATTAAATAAGGTTTTTTCTGTTATAAACATATAATTTTACATACTCAGTTTTCTGTATAATTGGTAGGCTTCCTAATTAGCAGGCATAGTAATAAAAAGTGAATTCCAAGTGTAAGATTGGAGGACCCGTTCACATGGCTTCAGGTTCTGCTACTGTGTTTCAACTTAAGAAAATGGTTCTGTGCGTTGGTAACAAGGCCTGAGAGTCTGTGTGAGAGTCTGTGTGGCTGTAATCAGGGTTCATGTTGGCTCCGTATCAGAGGATGTTACACTGTTACATTATCTTCTACAAAAAATCCTGAAAAAACGAAGGCTGAATAGACATACACACCCTCCCAAAATAATCCAAATGTCCACCGATATGAAAAACAGATGAATTACAGTTTCCATCATGAAATATTCCTCAGCAGTGAAAACAAACTATAGCCACAGGTGCCAACTAGGATAAAGAAACCCTTTTAAACACGTTTAAAGTGAACTGACTAGGCGGAATTCCTCGATTACAGGCATCTGATCCAAAAGGGTACTGTTCTGAATCCTGTGATGTAGAATCATAGTTAGCAACCCTGTTTCGGGGCACATCTAGAAAAAAAGCAAAATAATGACTACACAATTTTAAA
>NW_020256399.1:0-1073 GCF_003255815.1 Theropithecus gelada
GTGGTCAGTTACAGCCATGCCACCAACAAGTGAGTGACACCAGCCCCGGGGCTACTCTCTGGTGGCTGCACCTGCCTGGGCTGCTGCTCTGCTTCCCATCTGCTCAGCTGGAGAAAAGCTCCACAGAGGGTGATGTGGGCGGGGCCAGCTGTGCAGGGAGCACCAGGTCCTCGCCCTGCCCCGGTCCTCCACACTCCTTGACAGGGACTGCGCCCCTGGCTACACCCAGTGTTTTCCTCCTTTTGTCCACAGGTATGAGGTAGATGACATCGATGAAGAAGGCAAAGAGTGAGTGTCCAGGCCAAGGCCGGACATGGATACTGGGGGCAGCCTAACAGCTGGGAAGGAGCATCCCCACCCAGCCACAGGTTGACACAAGTCCCTCTACAGCCAGGAGACACACCCTGAGCTGACACTGGATCATCCCGCTGCCCCAGTGGAAGGCCAACCCCGAGACAGACCCTGAGGCCTTGTTCCAGAAGGACAGCTCACGCTAGCCCTGTATCCCCAGACCACCTGCTTCTACCACACCCTGACCCACGTGCCCCCACAGCGAGTAAAGCAGCCGCCATGGGAGAGGCCATGGATGATGTCAGGAACAGGCTGATCAGATATGCAGGAGGTCCTTGTTTGGACCAAGGCAGGGCATGGAGCCCAGGTGAGGCAGGAGAGGTAGTCAAGAAGACAACCACCTTCTCAGGATGCTGCGACCTTGGTGACCTCACGGCCAACACAGTAAGCCTCAGCATTCGCCCGGTCACTGAGTTCATTCAAGCAAAGCTATCTCCAGTAGGGACTTTCCCTTTTGAGAACGTGTGCATTTTGATTTTACCTGTCCTCAAACTGACCCTTTGCTCATTTTAATAGTAAAAACCACACCCCTGGGTGGAGATTTAAAATGCTAATGAGACATGTGTCCTAGAAACAGGCATGTATAGCAAATGCCCATGTGCACCCAGAGGACCACCCAGATCATGCTTACTAGTGACGCCGCTTCCCACCCATTATGAAAAATTGTGTAAGATTCCCATAAGGGGAGTTTTCCTGCAGTAATTAACACTGACCCACCCTGA
>NW_020256400.1:0-7180 GCF_003255815.1 Theropithecus gelada
TATACAATGGAATATGATTCAACCATAAAACAGAATGAAATCTTGTCATTTTTGGCAGCATAGGTGAACCTGGAGAACATTACGTTAAGTGAAATAAGTCAGGCACAGAAAGACAAATACTGCATAATATTACTCATATACAGAAGCTAAAAAAGTTAATTTCACAGAAGAGAGTAGAATAGTAAATACCAGAGGCTGGGGAAGGTAGGAAAGGGGGGGATTGGGAGAAGTTGGTCAAAAGTTGTAGTTAGATAGGAAGAGTAAGTTTTGGTATTCTATTACACAGTAGAATAATTGTAGCAAATAACAATGTAGTGTATATTTCAAGACAGCTAGAAGAAAAGGTTTAGAGAGTTATCACCACAAAGAAATGATAAATGTTTAAAGTAATGGATATGGTAATTATCTCAGTTTGATTATTACACTATGTATATATGTGTCAAAAAATCACATTGTACCTCATAAATATGTACAATTACATTTAAATTATAAATTAAAAATAAAAATGGTTAAAATGATAAATTTTATATTATGTGTTCTTCAACACAATAAAAAATGAAAAGGAAAGAATATGTGCTCTACAGGCAGACAACTTAGGGTAGCATATTAGCAATATTAATTTATACAAGACTAGCCATGCATTGTGGCTCATGCCTGTTAATTCCAGCACTTTGAAAGGTCAAGGCAGGAGGACTGCTTGAGTGTAGGAATGCAAGACCAGCCTGGGCAACATAGTGAGACCCTGTCTCCATAAAAAATGAAAAAAGGCAGCTGGGCGCAGTGACTCATGCCTGCAATCCCAGCACTGTGGAAGGCCAAGGCAGGCAGATCACCTGAGGGCAGGAGTTTGAGATCAGCCTGGCCAACATGGCAGAAACTCTGTCTCTACTAAAAATTAAAAAATTAGCCAGGCGTGGTGGAGTGTGCCTGTAATCCCAGCTACTCAAGAGGCTGAAGCAGGAGAATCGCTTGAATGGGGGAGGTGGAAGTTGCAGTGAGCCGAGATGGTGCCATTGTACTGCAGCCTGGGCAACAGAGCAAGACTCTGTCTCAAAAAAAAAAAAAAAAAAAAAAAAGGAAAGGAAAAGAAAAGAAAAAAGGGCCAGTCGTGGTGGCTCACACCTGTAATCCCAGCACTTTAGGAAGCTGAGGTGGGCAGATCACTTGAGGCCAGGAGTTCAAGACCAGCCTGGCCAACATGGTGAAACCCCATCTCTACTAAAAATACAAAAATTAGCCGGGTGTGGTAGCACACGCCTGTAGTCCCAGCTACTTGGGAGGCTGAGGCACAAGAATCACTGGAACCCATGAGGTGAGGAGGCTGCAGTGAGCCAAGATCGTGCCACTGCGCTCTAGCCCGGGCAACAGAGCAAGACTCTGTCTCAAAAAAATGAAAAACGAAAACAAATTTATATGTGACCTTGAACAAGTTACTTACTCTAAGCCTAAATTTCCTGAAGTTTAAAATGACAATACCACTTCCATCAAGTTTGTCGTATGGCATAAAAATGGGTACACTAAATATTAGTTCCTGCCCTTCTCTCATCTAAATTGCCTTCAAGGCTCATGCCATTGTATTAAACATCTTCAGTGGTGAGAAACCTTTAATCTTTAATGATGGATTGGAAAATATAGTCAACTAAAAGCATGCAAGCTAAGTTTAGTGAACAAATGATGGATAGTTTTTAGCCTAAAAGACATTTTGCAGAAAGAACCCTATGAATCTGAGCTATACTATGACCTATGATCATATCACTATTAATTTACTTTTTGGAAAAGTTCTCACAGAAGTTCTCAACATTTTTCAAATTACTGTAGGTTAAAATGATTGTTTGTCCTGGTTAATTCCTGCACTGCATGCCCCTGACATGCACGTAATTCTAGAATATTAAAATTGTGCATTGCAGACTTTGGTAACCTGATTTTTGGATCATATAAAATACACGTTTTATTAGATGTTACTATTTTCTTCAAAAAACATGATTTTGTCATATTAGAAGCAACTATATGTCCCTAAAACAATCACTTACTCTGAGTTCTTACAAACTGCAAGAATAACAAACCATTGGTATAGGGTCATACTTTACAGTACCTTTATAATACGCTCAGGATAATATCATAAATTTCCATCTAATTTTCTCCTGTCACAATATAAGTACATGCCCTCTTGTCCTAGAGTCTGTTAATAACAGAACAAGTCCAACTACAATTTCGAAGTCTGGCATCTAGGATAGTTATTAAATCATCCTTCATCCCTGCCTTCTCCAAGTTAAATAATCTAAATTCCTTTGCTTATTCTTAATATGTTCTATATTTTTCAAAGCCCAAATCATTATATGTAATACTAGGAAAATAACTATTACATACTTTACAAAGATAATTAAGAACAAATATAGAGTTAAAATTATAGCTATGTAAAAATAGCAATGTGACAGGTATAATACAATTATGAATAATAAATGGAGACCCAGAAAAACTGTCATTCATATATTAATTCTACAGCGTGATTCTACTTCTGGCATTCTAGAGCACAATAATCCTTACCAGGGGACTTTCCTTGTTGTGAGTTGCTTCTGTGCTCTCTGTATCTGGCTGGAGTGGCTAAACCTGTGTCTTTGCTAGGCTTGCTAGCAGGCCCCATTTCTGAAATGAGGAATCCCATCTGTTCTGAAGGCAAGATATTCTCACGTGAACTGGTCTGGCATTTTATATTGGCATCCACCTAAAATATTAAACCCATTCATTAATTGAGATTTCCTCCAAATATCTGCTAAAAGTTAAGATATTTTATCAGAGGAGTTCTATTATAGGAACATGATCCAACAAACAAGCTTATAAGGCTTTTCATTCTTATAAATGATACTATACCTTTCTCCATACACAAACTACTAAAATGTATATGGAGCTAAAACATTTACTTATGATCAGAGGAATATCTACCATGAAGCTTGTTTTTTTTTTTTTTTTTTTTTTTTAACTTACAAAAGTGCAGGGTTTTTTTTGTTTTTTTGTGTGTTTTTTTTTGTTTGTTTGTTTTAAGGCAGGGTCTCACATTGTTGTCCAGGTGAGAGTACAGTGGTACAATCATAGCTCACTGTAACCTCAAGCTCTTGGGCTCAAGTGATCCTCCTGAGTAGCTAGGACTACAGGTGCTAGTTAATTTTTAAAAAGTTTTTTTGTAGGCTGGGCATGGTGGCTCATACTTGTACTTCCAGCACTTTAGGAGGCTGAAGTGGGTGGATCACAAGGTCAGGAGCTTGAGACCAGCCTGGCCAACATGGTGAAACCCCGTCTCTACTAAAAATACAAAAAATTAGCTGGGCGTGGTGGTGGGCACCTCTAGTCCCAGCTACTCAGGAGGCTGAAGCAGAAGAATCGTTTGAACCCAGGAGGTGGAGGCTGCAGTGAGCCAAGATTGCACTACTGCACTCCAGCCTAGGTGACAGAGAGAGACTCCATCTCAAAAAAAAAATTTTTTTTTTAATTTGGATTTTTTTGGGTATTATTTTAAGGGGTACAGGTACAATTTTGTTACATGGATATACTGCATAGTGGTGAAGTCTGGGCTTTGAGTGAATAGTGTACAGTGTACCCACTAAGTAATTTCTCATCTCTGTTCCCCCTCCCACTCTCCCACCCTTCCACATCTTCAATGTCTCCAATGTCTATTATTCCACATTGTATGTCCAGTGTGTACACATTATTTAGCTTCCTCTTATAAAATGACAACAGGTGCTATTTGACGTTGTTTCTGTGGATATACTTTTGATGAATTATTCTTACTAATTATTGAGAATTAAAGTTTATTCATTTTCTTGTAATGAACTAGTGGCAATAAAGGAATTAGCCTTTACCTTCTGCTTTAGGAGTGCAGATATTAGTAAGGAAATTCAAACACAGTATGCTCACAAGTTACAGTTCAATGATGCTGTAATAAAGTTAGATAAGACCTCCAACCATCTCCTTACCTCTGTGCTACAAATGGCTAGGAAAGTCCTCATAATGTCTGTCAAATAAACCATCCCTCCTGGGTAACAGAATTATCAGCCAGGCATATCTAATCTATTTGAATTAAGATAGGAAGCAAAAACTCAAGGGATGCTTATAACATGAAAATAAGCTTCATACCACAATGCTCAATTAGACAACCTCTCTTTAGAGGTTGACTTCAGACCATGCATAATACAATGAGAGGATGCTTAAGGGTTAAGGTAACTTCTTTCTGAATCTTTTGTGCAGAAGCACCGGGACATGATCCTCCTGGAAACCATAATGAACTAGTATTAAACCCAAATAAAATCTGAACAAACTCTCCACTAGAATAGTCTTTAGCAGAAGTACTAGGTACTTTGAGCTTTATTAGGATTTTTTCTTTGCCCCCTTACCTGGTGTGTGCTGAATGGTGGCCCTTCCTGCACAAATACTACTGAAGATGGAGATGGATTATGATTTAGGTGCTCCTTCAGTTTGACATGAGCTTGCTGGATGGCTGCAGATTCCTGTATTGTGCTATTTTCAACAGGCTGAGCTGTGTGGATGGTATAGATGTACTCAGGTGACTGTGGTAGAGAGCAGGCAATTGCTTGTTCTGTTCCAACCACAAAAGACATAATATCTGAGCCTACAGGAGTAAGTGGCTCCAGCTGGCTAGCCTGACTTGCAGAACATGGATTGCTGTTGTTAGAATTAGCTAGAATGTGTTGGCCTCTGTTAGATTGAGATGTTGGGCACTGATTCTCAACAGGCTCCACCTTTACCATCTCCAATTTAGGGGAGGAATGCAACTCATCTACTATCTGAAAGACAGCCTCTAGGTTTACTTCTGTCTTTTTATTTTCATCAGTAGTACTGCAGGGCCAATTGGAAGGCAAAAATTCAACTGGATAGGAGGATTGCATTGAAGGATTCTGGGAAAAGAAAAAATATAACTGTTTGGATAGAAAATCAAATATGAGATAAAGGAGGAAAGCTACAATATTTAGCCTGATGAGTGCTAAACATAAATAGATTAAACTTAAAGATCACTAAGAAAACCTAGACACGAATCTACTTTTCAGCAATAGTAGCTTCAAATCTACTGTTAGCATTTACTTAGTATGTACTACATGTCAACCACTCTGCTAAGTTTAACACTTCAATGGGTCAATAATTCTTAGGGTTAAACTATACAAAATCAAAAGCTATAGTACCCAAATACCTATTTGCTGAGAAAGCATCTATACACCAAATTCTTCCATAAAAGCTGACAGACAAAAACATAATTCGTATCTATCATATACTGTTTTAGGAATGCAGTAAGGAAATTTCAAACACAGGATGCTCAAAAGTCTACCAGTCCTTCTACGGATTCAGGGAGTGGTACTAATATTCTGTTCCAAATAATATGGGGAAAAATGGATGGAGTATCAAATGCCCTTTGTTTCCTGGGATTATTTATTTTTAATAATAAAGCAGGCCAGGCGCGGTGGCTCAAGCCTGTAATCCCAGCACTTTGGGAGGCCGAGACGGGCGGATCACGAGGTCAAGAGATCGAGACCATCCTGGCGAACATGGTGAAACCCCGTCTCTACTAAAAAGTACAAAAAACTAGCCAGGCGAGGTGGCGGGCACCTGTAGTCCCAGCTACTCGGGAGGCTGAGGCAGGAGAATGGCGTGAACCCGGGAGGCGGAGCTTGCAGTGAGCTGAGATCCGGCCACTGCACTCCAGCCTACGCGACAGAGCGAGACTCCGTCTCAAAAAAAAAAAAAAAAAAAAAATAATAATAATAATAATAATAAAGCAAGAGACTAAAATGGCTGTTGCTTTTAGATTTACATCTTTAAGATATATTCTCTTACATATACTACTTTGCAGAGAGTAGGCATTTAATACATGTTTGGTGATAAAGATCTGTGAATATAAAATACAGAAGAATGATTAAATAAAACATGAAATGAATTGATGTTGCCCAATGAAGAGCTTCGCACAGAGTAGGCATTCAATAAATGTTTGTTGATTATATCAGGTTATAAACAGATTATATCTGATACATCAGATTATAAACTTAAAATACAGAAGAGCTATGATTAAAGAAAGTATGCAGTGAGTTGATGTTGCTAAACACACTCATTAACAAAGACTGTCAATGATTTTCAGAAGGCCACTAATGCCAAATAATGTAAATTCAAATGGTATAAGCACTAAGTGACTATAGCCAATAGCAGCATTTATTGAGTTATTACTATGTGCCAAGCACACGCAAAGTGCTTTATATAGATTTCATCCAACCTTCAAAAGAGCCTGGTGAAATGTGATAATCTCCATTTCAAATGATAAAACTGAGGTCCAGAAACTTCCTAATTTACCCAAAGTTACAATGAAATAACTGACAGAGCCAGGTTTCAAGCCTAGGTTTGCCATACTCAAAAACTCTTGCTCTTAAACATTACAACATACTGACCGTGCATGCACGCTCTCACCCATACCTACAGTCCAACTAAACTAATTGCATTTATTTTCAGGTTGGAATCTGAAACACCTTCCCATTTTTCTATTTCAAAATTTTATGTGTGCTTATCTCTATTTTCCTATGATGAACATGTATTGTCTTCTTTTTTAAATTTTTTGTTTTGTTTTTGAGACGGAGTTTCACTTTTGTCACTCAGGCAGCAGTGCAATGACACAATCTTGGCTCACTGCAACCTCCGCCTCCCAGATTCAGGCAATTCCCCTGCCTCAGCCTCCTGAGTAGCTGGGATTACAAGTGCCCACCACCACGCCCAGCTAATTTTTGTATTTTTAGTAGAGACAGGATTTCGCCATGTTGGCCAGGCTGGTCTTGAACTCCTGACCTCAAGTGATCCACCCACCTCAGCCTCCCAAAGTGGTGCTGGGAGTACAGGCATGAGCCACTGCGCCTGGCAGATTTTTTTTTTTTTTTTTGGAGACAGGGTCTCACTGTGTTGCACTGACTGGAATACAGTGGCACAATCATAGCTCACTATAGCCTCAAACTCTTCAAACTCCTCAAGGTGGGAGGATCGCTTGATCCTTCCACCTCAGCCTCCCAAGCTAGGATGAAAGGTACACACGCCACTACACCCAACTAACCCACCCTCTCTCTCTCCCTCCCTCCCTCCTTTTTCTTTCTTTCTTTTTTTTTTTTTTTAGAGATAGGCTCTCACTATGTTACCCAGGCTC
>NW_020256401.1:0-1073 GCF_003255815.1 Theropithecus gelada
AGGTGTGGCAGGAATGCTGAGACAATCCAGCACCTCTCCAGGATGGTCATTGCAAATACTCATGGTGCCCAGCCCCACACCAAACCCTCATCCTGGATTACTTCACTGACTCCTCATGACTGCTCTTTGAGATGATACTATCCTGTTCTCCCGTTTTAGAGGTGAGAACTAAAACTTGAAGTCAGGATTGGGTGTGGCGGCTCGTTCCCTGTAATCTCAGCACTTTGGGAGGCTGAGGTGGGAGGATCACTTGAGGCCAAGGCATCAAGACCAGCTTGGTTAACATAGTGAGACCCTGCCTCTACAAAAAATAAATTAGCTGGGTGTGGTGGCACATACCTGTAGTCCAAGCTACTCTAGAGGCTGAGGCAGGAGGATCACTTGAGCCCAAGAGTTTGAAGTTGCAGTGAGCCATGATCGTGCCACTGCACTTCAGCCTGGATGGCAAGAGTGAGACCAAAACTCTTAAAAACAGACTGGATGCAGTAACTCACACCTGTAATCCTTGCACTTTGGGAGGCTGAGGTGGGCAGATTGCCTGAGCTTAGGAGTTCAAGACCAGCCTGGGCAACATGGTGAAACCCCGTCTCTAATACAAAAAATTAGCCAGGCATGGTGGTGCTTGCCTGTATCCTATCTACTTGGGAAGCTGAGGCACGAGAATCACTTGAACCCAGGAGGCAGAGGTTGCAGTGAGCCGAGATTGCGCCACTGCACTCCAGCCTAGTAGACAGAGAGAGATGCCTTTTCAAAAAACAGAAAACAAAACTTAGAGCGAGCCACTTACCTAACGTGATACAGTCAATAAGTGATACTTGGAAGCAGATTGTTCCTTCTAGGGGCCAATCCTTTCCTGGGTGGTGGGATACAGCAGGGAATGAGAAACACGGCTCTGTCCTCAGGAAGGTTACATTTTGGTGGCTGAGACACAAAGCAGTCAATAAATAAATAGTGATGTGGGGGGTGTTGTTGTGTTGTGGGTAACATCTGGAATGGCTCAGGTCTTTGACACAAACTGGGTGAAAGAGGTGTGGCAGGAATGCTGAGACAATCCAGCACCTCTCCAGGATGGT
>NW_020256402.1:0-1073 GCF_003255815.1 Theropithecus gelada
TTCCTTTGGCCCTATAGTCTTCAAAGGGATCCGAAATATCTGTTCTCAGATTCCACAGAAATAAGGCTAGCAAAGAAATCCACGAAATACAGATGTAACTCTGTGAGTAGAAGTCACACATCACAGAGCAGTTTCTCAGAAAGCTTCTTTCCAGATTTAATCTGAGGATATTTCCTTTTTAACCATAGCCCTGTATGGGCTTCGAAATATCACTTTGCCAATTCCACAAGAACTGTTTTAGCGAAAGGTTTCTTGAGGGGAAAGCTATAACTCTGTGAGACGATTTCACAGAACACAAAGAAGTTTCTCAGAAAGCTTCTTTCTCTTTGTTATCGGAGGATATTTCCTTTGGCCCTATAGTCTTCAAAGGGATCCGAAATATTTGTTCTCAGATTCCACAGAATTAAAGATAGCAAAGAGATCCAAGAAATACAGATGTAACACTGTGAGTTGAAGTCACACATCACAGAGCAGCTTCTCAGAAAGCTTCTTTCCAGATTTCATCAGAGGATACTTCCTTTTCCACCATAGCCCTTTATGGGCTTCCAAATATCACTTTGCCCAAACCACAAGAACTGTCTTAGCAAAAGGCTTCTTGAGGGGAAAGCTGTAACTCTGTGAGATGATTTCACAGAACACAAAGAAGTTTCTCAGAAAGCTTCTTTCTCTTTGGTATCGGAGGATATTTCTTTTGGCCCTATAGTCTTCAAAGGGATCCGAAATTTCTGTTCTCAGATTCCAAGGAAATAAGGCTAGCAAAGAGATCCACGAAATACAGATGTACCTCCGTGAGATGAGTTAACAGAACACTAAGCAGTTTCTGAGAAATCTTCTTTCCAGATTTCATCTGAGGATATTTCCTTTTTCACCATAGCCCTCTATGGGCTTTCAAATATCACTTTGCCAATTCCACAAGAACTGTCTTAGGGAAAGGCTTCTTGTGGGGAAAGCTGTAACTTTGTGAGATGATTTCACAGAACACAAAGAAGTTTCTCAGAAAGCTTCTTTCTCTTTGTTATCGGACGATATTTCCTTTGGCCCTATAGTCTTCAAAGAAAGGGATCGAATTATCT
>NW_020256403.1:0-1073 GCF_003255815.1 Theropithecus gelada
TTCCTTTGGCCCTATAGTCTTCAAAGGGATCCGAAATATCTGTTCTCAGATTCCACAGAAATAAGGCTAGCAAAGAAATCCACGAAATACAGATGTAACTCTGTGAGTAGAAGTCACACATCACAGAGCAGTTTCTCAGAAAGCTTCTTTCCAGATTTAATCTGAGGATATTTCCTTTTTAACCATAGCCCTGTATGGGCTTCGAAATATCACTTTGCCAATTCCACAAGAACTGTTTTAGCGAAAGGTTTCTTGAGGGGAAAGCTATAACTCTGTGAGACGATTTCACAGAACACAAAGAAGTTTCTCAGAAAGCTTCTTTCTCTTTGTTATCGGAGGATATTTCCTTTGGCCCTATAGTCTTCAAAGGGATCCGAAATATTTGTTCTCAGATTCCACAGAATTAAAGATAGCAAAGAGATCCAAGAAATACAGATGTAACACTGTGAGTTGAAGTCACACATCACAGAGCAGCTTCTCAGAAAGCTTCTTTCCAGATTTCATCAGAGGATACTTCCTTTTCCACCATAGCCCTTTATGGGCTTCCAAATATCACTTTGCCCATTCCACAAGAACTGTCTTAGCAAAAGGCTTCTTGAGGGGAAAGCTGTAACTCTGTGAGATGATTTCACAGAACACAAAGAAGTTTCTCAGAAAGCTTCTTTCTCTTTGGTATCGGAGGATATTTCTTTTGGCCCTATAGTCTTCAAAGGGATCCGAAATTTCTGTTCTCAGATTCCAAGGAAATAAGGCTAGCAAAGAGATCCACGAAATACAGATGTACCTCCGTGAGATGAGTTAACAGAACACTAAGCAGTTTCTGAGAAATCTTCTTTCCAGATTTCATCTGAGGATATTTCCTTTTTCACCATAGCCCTCTATGGGCTTTCAAATATCACTTTGCCAATTCCACAAGAACTGTCTTAGGGAAAGGCTTCTTGTGGGGAAAGCTGTAACTTTGTGAGATGATTTCACAGAACACAAAGAAGTTTCTCAGAAAGCTTCTTTCTCTTTGTTATCGGACGATATTTCCTTTGGCCCTATAGTCTTCAAAGAAAGGGATCGAATTATCT
>NW_020256404.1:0-1072 GCF_003255815.1 Theropithecus gelada
TCTCAGAATCCACAGAAATAAGGCTAGCAAAGAAATCCACCAAATACCGATGTAACTCTGTGAGTGGAAGTCACACATCACAGAGCAGTTTCTCAGAAAGCTTCTCTCCAGATTTCATCTGAGGATATTTCCTTTTTCACCATAGCTCTCAATGGGCTTCTAAATATCAGTTTGCAAGTTCCATAAGAACTCTCTTAGTGAAAGGCTTCTTGAGGGGAAAGCTGTAACTCTGTGAGATGATTTCACAGAACACAAAGAAGATTCACAGAAAGCTTCTTTCTCTTTGTTATCGAAGGGGATTTCCTTTGGCCCTATAGTGTTCAAAGGGCTCCGAAATATCTGTTCTCAGATTCCACAGAAATAAGGGAGCAAAGAGATCCACGAAATACAGATGTAACTCTGTGAGATGAATAAACAGAACACTCAGCATTTTCTCAGAATGCCTCTTTCCAGATTTCATCTGAGGATATTTCCTTTTTCACCATAGCCATCTAAGGGCTTCCAAATATCACTTTGCCAATTCCGCAAGAACTGTCTTAGCGAAAGGCTTCTCGAGGGCAAAGCTGTAACTCTGTGAGATGATTTCACAGAAAACAGAGACGTTTCTCAGAAAGCTTCTTTCTCTTTCTTATCGGAGGATATTTCCTTTGGCCCCATAGTCTTCAAAGGGATCCGAAATATCTGTTCTCAGATTTCACAGAAATAAGGCTAGCAAAGAGATCCAAGAAATACAGATGTAACTCTGTGACATGAATTAACAGAACACTCAGGAGTTTCTCAGAAAGCCTCTTTCCAGATTTCATCTGAGGATATTTCCTTTTACACCATAGCTCTGTATGGACTTCCAAATATCACTTTGCCAATTGCACAAGAACTGTCTTAGCGAAAGGCTTCTTGAGGGGAAAGCTGTAATTCTGTGAGATGATTTCACAGAACACAAAGAAGTTTCTCAGAAAGCTTCTTTCTCTTTTTTATCGGAGGATATTTCCTTTTTCCCTATAGTCATCGAAGGGATCGGAAATATCTGTTCTCAGATTCCACCGAAATAAGGCTAGCAAAGAGATCCACAAAA
>NW_020256405.1:0-1072 GCF_003255815.1 Theropithecus gelada
GATCCACGAAATACAGATGTAACTCTGTGAGATGAATTAACAGAACACTAAGCAGTTTCGCAGAAAGCTTAATTCCATAAATCATCGGAGGATATTTCCTTTTTCACCATAGCCCTCTATGGGCTTCCAAATATCACTTTGCCAATTCCACAATAAGTGTCTTAGCGAAAGGAGTCTTAAGGGGAAAGCTGAAACTCTGTGAGATGGTTTCACAGAACACAGAGAAGTTTCTCCGAAAGCTTCTTTCTCTTTGTTATCGGAGGATATTTCCTTTGGCCCTATAGTTTCAAAGTGATCCGAAATATCTGCTCTCATATCCCACAGAAATAAGGCTAGCAAAGAGATCCACGAAATACAGATGTAATTTTGTGAGAGGAATTAACAGAACACTAAGCAGTTTCTCAGAAAGCTTCTTTCCAGATTTCATCGGAGGATATTGCCTTTTTCACCATAGACCTCTATGGGCTTCCAAATATCACTTTGCCAATTCCACAAGAACTGTCTTAGCGAAAGGCTTCTTCAGGGAAAAGCTGTAACTCTGTGAGATGATTTCACAGAACACAAAGAAGTTTCTCAGAAAGCTTCTTTGTATTTGTTATCGGATTATATTTACTTTGGCCCTATAGTCTTCAAATGATTCGAAATATCCGTTCTCAGAATCCACAGAAATAAAGCTAGCAAAGAGATCCACGAAATACAGATGTAACTTTGTGAGATGAATTAACAGAACACTGAGCAATTTCTCAGAAAGCTTCTTTCTCTTTGTTATAGGAGGATATTCCCTTTGGCCCCATAGTTTCAAAGAAATCCAAAATATCTGCTCTCATATTCCACAGAAATAATGCTAGCAAAGAGATCCACGAAATACAGATGTAACACTGTGAGATGAATTAACAGAACACTAAGCAGTTTCTCAGAAAGCTTCTTTCCAGATTTCATCGGAGGATATTTCCTTTTTCACCATTGCCCTCTATGGGCTTCCAAATATCACTTTGCAAATTCCACAAGAACTGTCTTAGCGAAAGGCTTCTTGAGGGGAAAGCTGTAACTCTGAGAGATGATTTCACAGAAC
>NW_020256406.1:0-1072 GCF_003255815.1 Theropithecus gelada
TTTGACTTAGGATTGTCTTGGAGATGCGGGCTCTTTTTTGGTTCCATGTGAACTTTAAAGCAGTTTTTTCCAATTCTGTGAAGAAACTCATTGGTAGCTTGATGGGTATGGCATTGAATCTATAAATTACCTTGGGCAGTGTGGCCATTTTCACGATATTGATTCTACCTATCCATGAGCCTGGTATGTTCTTCCATTTGTTTGTGTCCTCTTTTATTTCACTGAGCAGTGGTTTTTAGTTCTCCTTGAAAAGGTCCTTTACATCCCTTGAAAGTTGGATTCCTTGGTATTTTATTCTCTTTGAAGCAACTGTGAATGGAAGTTCATTCCTGATTTGGCTCTCTGTTTGTCTGTTACTGGTGTATACGAATGCTTGTGATTTTTGCACATTAATTTTGTATCCTGAGACTTTGCTGAAGTTGCTTATCAGCCTAAGGAGATTTTGGGCTGAGACAATGGGGTTTTCTAAATATACAATCATGTCATCTGCAAAGAAGGACAATTTGACTTCTTCTTTTCCTAACCGAATACCCTTGATTTCTTTCTCTTGCCTGATTGCCCTAGCCAGAACTTCCAACACTATGTTGAATAGGAGTGGTGAGAGAGGGCATCCCTGTCTTGTGCCAGTTTTCAAAGGGCATTTTTCCAATTTTTGCCCATTCAGTATGATATTGGCTGTGGGTTTGCCATAAATAGCTCTTATGATTTTGAGGTACGTTCCATCAATACCGAATTTATTGAGCGTTTTTAGCATGAAGGGCTGTTAAATTTTGTCAAAAGCCTTTTCTGCATCTATTGAGATAATCATGTGGTTCTTGTCTTTGGTTCTGTTTATATGCTGGATTATGTTTATTGATTTGCGAATGTTGAAGCAGCCTTGCATCCCAGGGATGAAGCCCACTTGATCATGGTGGATAAGCTTTTTGATGTGCTGCTGAATCTAGTTTGCCAGTATTTTATTGAGGATTTTTGCATCGATGTTCGTCAGGGATATTGGTCTAAAATTCTCTTTTTTTGTTATGTCCCTGCCAGGCTTTGGTATCAGGATGATGTTGGCCTCATAAAATGAGTT
>NW_020256407.1:0-1072 GCF_003255815.1 Theropithecus gelada
CAAATGTTCGTTGAAAACAGATACACAGGTGGGGTTTGCCATGTCTTCTTCTTGGCGTGTTTCTGCTTCCATGTTTAAATTTCTCGTGTAAGGTTGTTTTTTTAAGGGCATGTAAGGGAAGTTAGTTGTATCTTCCTCTGTTAGAGGAGCGGGTTTATTTCCTCCTATAACTTAAAATGTAGCAGTCTTGGCCAGGCGCGGGGGCTCACGCCTGTAATCCCAGCACTTTGGGAGGCCGAGGTGGGCGGATCACGAGGTGAGGAGATGGAGACCATCCCGGCTAACACGGTGAAACCCCGTCTCTACTAAAAATACAAAAAAATTAGCCGGGCGTGGTGGCGGGCGCCTGTAGTCCCAGCTACTCGGGAGGCGGAGGCAGGAGAATGGCGTGAACACGGGAGGCGGCTGAGCTTGCAGTGAGCCGAGATCTCACCACTGCCCTCCTGCCTGGGCGACAGGGCGAGACTCTGTCTAAAAAAAAAAAAAAGGTAGCAGTCTTTATGGCTGTTTTTGTAGATGGTGTACGGCTACCTTTTAGTTTCTTGCGAGTGCACTACCCTTGACATCTATTAATAGGCAAAATTTTTTTCGTATTTTTTATTACTGGCTAAGAAATCTGCCACACTCCTCACCATATCATGATGACTGTTATTTGTTACTGATAGTATCTTAGCTGTTTAGTTAACTGTGGAGGGGAAAATTGGAGAAGTCAGTTGCAGTAATTATGGCCAAGAGAAACTCACTCGTTTTATGAGATCTTGTGTTTGTGTTTCTGGAGAGACAAGAGTGAGTTCAGTTGAGCTGTTTGTTTTGTATTTGTAACCAATACAAGGACTAAGGACAATTGTGTTGAAACCGAGGTCATGATGTTAGGATCTTGAGGGCTGAAGGTTCCAAATCAATGGTGTACGTATAGAATTCTATCTGACTTGAAATTTTCCCTTTCTGGACCTCCGGATGCTGAGGCTAACAGTGTCCATGTGACAGTGCCTTCCCTGACAGGAATGAGCAACCTTTTTTTTTTCTTTTTTTTTTTTTTGCACGTGTCAGTAATTCATTATATTTTTAAAAC
>NW_020256408.1:0-1072 GCF_003255815.1 Theropithecus gelada
GAAATTATCTCACGCAGTTACAGCTTTCCCCTCAAGAAGCCTTTCGCTAAGGCAGTTCTTGGGGAATAGACAAAGTGATATTTGGAAGCCCATAGTGGGCTACGTTGAAAAAGGAAATATCCTCAGATGAAATCTGGAAAGAAGCTTTCTGAGAAACTGCTCTGTGATGTGCGACTTCTACTCACAGAGATACATTTGTATGTCGTGGATCCATTTGCTAGCCTTATTTCTGTGGAATCTGAGAACAGATATTTCGGACCCCTTTGAAGACTATATGGCCAAAGGAAATATCCTCCGATAACAAAGGGAAAGAAGCCTTCCAAGAAACTACTTTGTGTTCTGTGAAATCATCTCACAGAGTCACATCTTTCCCCTAAAGAAGACTTTCGCTAAGACAGTTGTTGTGGAATTGGCAAAGTGATATTTGGAAGCCCATAGAGGGCTATTGTGAAAAAGGAAATATCCTCAGATGTAACCTGGAAAGAAGCTTTCTGAGAAACTGCTCTGTGATGTGCGACTGCTACTCACAGAGTTACATCTGTTTTTCGTGGATCCCTTTTCAAGCCTTATTTCTGTGGAATCTGACAACAGATATTTGGGATCATTTGAAGACTATAGGGCCAAAGGAAATATCCTCCGATAACAAAGAGAAAGAAGCTTTCTGAGAAACTTCTTTGTGTTCTGTGAAATCATCTAGCAGAGTTACAGATTTCCCCTCAAGAAGACTTTCGCGACTACAGTTCTTGTGGAATTGGCAAAGTGACATTTGGAAGCCCATAGAGGGCTATGGTGAAAATGGAAATATCCTCACATGAAATCTGGAAAGATGCTTTCTGAGAAACCGCTCTGTGATGTGTGACTTCTACTCACAGAGTTTCATCTGTATTTCGTGGATCATTTTGGTAGCCTTATTTCGGTGGAATCTGATAACAGATATTTCGAATCCCTTTGAAGAATATAGGGCCAAAGGAAATATCCTCCAATAACAAACAGAAAGAAGCTTTCTGAGAAACTTCTTTGTATTCTGTGAAATCATCTCGCAGAGTTACAGCTTTCCCCTCAGGAAGCCTTT
>NW_020256409.1:0-1072 GCF_003255815.1 Theropithecus gelada
CAGCAGTTTCTCAAAAAGCTTCTTTCCAGATTTCATCTGAGGATATTTCCTTTTTCACCCTAGCCCTCTATGGGCTTCCAAGTATCACTTTGACAATTCCACAAGGACTGTCTTAGTGAAAGGCTTCTTGAGGGGAAAGCTGTAACTCTGTGAGATGATTTCACAGAACACAAAGAAGTTTCTTAGAAAGCTTCTTTGTCTTTGTTAACGGAGGATATTTCCTTTGGCCCTATAGTCTTCAAAAGGATCCGAAATATCTGTTCTGAGATTCCACAGACATAAGGCTAGCAAAGAGATACACGAAATACTGATGTAACTCCGTGAGATGAATGAAAAGAACACTAAAGAGTTTCTCAGACAGCTTCTTTCCAGATTTCATCTGAGGATGTTTCCTTTTTCACCATAGCCCTCTATGGGCTTCCAAATATCACTTTGCCAATTCGACAAGAACTGTCTTAGCGAAAGTCTTCTTGAGGGGAAAACTGTAACTGTGTGAGATGATTTCACAGAACACAAAGAAGTTTCTCAGAAAGTTTCTTCCAAATTTCAGCTGAGGATAATTCCTTTTTCACCATAGCCCTCTATGGGCTTCCAAATATCACTTTGCCAATTCCAAAAGAACTGTCTTCGCGAAATGCAATTTGAGGGGAAAGCTGCAACTCTGTGAGATGATTTCACAGAACACAAAGAAGGTTCTCAGAAAGCTTCTTTCTCTTTGTTATGGGAGGATATTTCCTTTCTCCCTATAGTCTTCAAGGGATCCGAAATATCTGTTCTCAGATTCCACAGAAATACGGCGAGCAAAGAGATCCAGGAAATGCAGATGTAACTCTGTGAGATGAATTAACACAACATTAAGCAGTTTCTCAGAAAGCTTCTTTCCAGATTTCAGCTGAGGATATTTCCTTTTTCACCATAGCCCTCTATGGTCTTCCAAATATCACTTTTCCAATTCCACAAGAACTGTCTTAGCGAAAGGCTTCTTAAGGGGAAAGCTGTAACTCTGTGAGATGATTTCACAGAACAAAAAGAAGTTTCTCAGAAAGCTTCTTTCTCTTTGTTATCGGAGGAT
>NW_020256410.1:0-34499 GCF_003255815.1 Theropithecus gelada
GGCGCAGTGGCTCACGCCTGTAATCCCAGCACTTTGGGAGGCCGAGGCAGGTGGATCACAAGGTCAGGGGTTAGAGACCAGCCTGGCCAATATGGTGAAATCCCGTCTCTACTAAAAAAATGCAAAAATTAGCTGGGCATGGTGGCACACGCCTGCAATCCCAGCTAGTCGGGAGGCTGAGGCAGGAGAATCGCTTCAACCTGGGAGGTGGAGGTTGCAATGAGCTGAGATCGTGCCACTGCACTCCAGCCCGGGCAACAGAGATTCTGTCTCAAAATGCCTGTAATGTGAGCTACTCAGGAGGCTGATATGGGAGGATTGCTTGAGTCCAGGAGGTCAAGGCTGCAGTGAGCCATGATCACACTACTGCCCTCCACCTAGGTGACAGAATGAGACCCTGTCTCAAAAATAAATAAAAATAAATTAGCTGAGCATGGTGGTACACACCTGTAGTCCCAGTTTCTCGGGAGACTGATGTGGGAGAATCCCTTGAGCCCAGGAGGTTGTTGAGGCTGCAGTGAGCTATGACACTCTGTGACAAAGCAAGATCCTATCCAAAGAAAAAAAAAAGTGGAAGCACCTCGTATGCCCAGCTGAAGAATAGATAAACAAATTGAGGTGCTTCTGATGTATCCGCACAATGGAATGGGCATGAAAAGGAATGAAGTACTGCAACATGCTACCACTTGAATGAACCTTGAAAACATTAGGTGAAGTGAAAGAAGTCACTCAGAAAAGGCCAGATTTTTTTTCTTCTTCTTTTTTTTTTTTCCAGACAGAGTCTTGCTCTGTCACCCAGGCTGGAGTACAATAGCACAACCTCAGCTCACTTCAACTTCCCAGGTTCAAGTGATTCTCCTGCCTCAGCCTCCCAGGTAGCTGGGATTACAGGCATGCACCACCATACCCGGCTAACTTTTGTATTTTTTTTAGTAGAGACAGGGTTTCGCCATGTTAGCCAGGCTGGTCTCGAACCACTGACTTCAGGTCATCTGCCTGCCTCGGCCTCCCAAAGTACTGGGATTACAGGCATGAGCCACCGTGCGCGGCCAAGGCCAGATATTATGTGATTCCATATACATATATATATATGCATTGTTGAAATATAATGTGCATACCATATTCATTTAAGGTGTACAAGTCAATGTTTTTTGGCATACTCACAGATCTGTGCAACCATCACCACAATCAACTTTAAAACATTTTCAGCTGGGCTCAGTGTCGCATGTCTGTAATCCCAGCACTTTGGGAGGCTGAGGCAGGTGAATCACTTGAGCTCAGGAGTTCGAGACCAGCCTGACCAACATGGTGAAACCCCGTTTCTCCTACAAAACAAAAATGAGCCAGGTACATTGGCTGGTGCCTATAATCCCAACTACTCAGGAGGCTGAGGCAGGAGAATCTCTTGAACCTGGGAGGCAGAGGTTGCAGTGAGCTGAAATCATGCCACTGCAATCCAGCCTGGGCAGCAGAGTGAGACTCCATCTCAAAAAAAAAAAAAAAAATTTCATCACCTCAAAAAAAATCCCTGTGCCCATTAGCAGTCACTCTCTACTTTCCCCCAACTTTTCCTCCCTCCCTGCCCCTGGCAACAGCCAACCTACTTCTGTCTCTGTGGATTTGCCTGTTCTAGACATTGTATATAAATGGAATTACACAACATCTGGCCTTTTAAGAGTGGCTCCTGGCTGGGTGTGGTGGCTCACGCCTGTAATCCCAGCACTTTGGGAGGCTGAGGCGGGTGGATCACCTGAGGTCAGGAGTTCGAAACCAGCTTGCCCAATATGGTGAAAACCCTGTTTCCACTAAAAATGCAAAACTTAGCTGGGCATGGTGGCGGGCGCCTGTAGTCCCTAGCTACTGGGGAGGATGAGACAGGATAATTGCTTGAACCTGGGAGGCAGAGGTTGCAGTGAGCAGCTGAGATTGTGCCACTGCACTCCAGCCTGGGCCACAGAGCGAGACTCCATCTCCAAAAAAAAACCCCAAAAAAACAAACGAGTGGCTCTTTTCATTTGCCATGATGTTCTCAAGTTTCATCCATGTTATAGCATGTGTCAGTATGATTCCTTTTCATGGCCTGATAATATTCCACCGTGTGGATACACCATAATTTATTGAGCCATTCTTCGGTTGGACAGATGAGTTGCTTCCGTTTTTTTGCTATTACGAAGAATTGCTGCTACAAACATTCACGTCACAGTTTTTGTGTGAGCACATGTTTAATTTACTGGGTATATCCCTATAAGGGGAATTGTCAGAGCAAATGGCAATTCTACATTTAACTGCTGAAGCAACTACTGGACTATTTCCCAAAGAGGCTGCACCTGTTTTGATTCCCACCAGCAGCCTGCGAGGGCTTCGATTTCTTCAAATCTTTGCAATCATTTTTCACATTATTTCTCTTTTTTATTCTAGCCATCCTAGTGGGTGTGAATTGGTATCTCACTGTGGTTTTGATTTGCAGTTCCCTGATCATTTATGGTGTTGTATCTCCTTCAGAAAGAAATGTCTATTCAAGGCTGTGCGCGGTGGCTTATGCCTGTAATCTCAGCACATTGGGAGGCCTCAGCAGGTGGATCAGGAGGTCAGGAGTTCAAGACCAGCCTGGTCAAGTTGGTGAAACCCCGTCTCTACTAAAAATAGAAAAATTTGCCAGACGTGGTGGCCGCCGCCTGTAATCCCAGCTACTCAGGAGGCTGAGGCAGGGAATTGCTTGAACCTGGGAGACGGTGGTTGCAGTGAGTTGAGATCGTGGCCCTGCACTCCAGCCTGGGTGACAGAGTGAGAGTTCGTCTCAAAAAACAAACAAACGAAAAAAAGAAATGTATATTCAGGCCGGGCTCGGTGGCTCACGCCTGTAATCCCAGCACTTTGGGAGGCCAAGGCAGGCGGATCACAAGGTCAGGAGATGGAGACCATCCTGGCTAACACAGTGAGACCCCGTCTCTACTAAAAATACAAAAAACTAGCCGGGCGTGGTGGCGGGTGCCTGTAGTCCCAGCTACTTGGGACGCTGAGGCAGGAGAATGGTGTGAACCCGGCAGGCGGAGCTTGCAGTGAGCCAAGATCGTGCCACTGCACTCCAGCCTGGGCGACAGAGCGAGACTCCATCTCAAAAAAAAAAAAAAATGAAATGTATATTCAAATCTTTTGGCCATTTTTAAATTGGGTTATTTGGGTTTTTATTGCTGAGTTGTAAGAGATTTTATTTTATTTTGTTCTATTTTCTGAGACAGAGTCTTGCTCTGTCGCCCAGGCTGGAAAGTGTAGTGGCGCGCTCTCACTTCACGGCAACCTCCACCTCCCGGGTCAAGTGATTCTCCTGCCTCGGCCTCTCAAGTAGCTGGGATTACAGGCACCCGCCACCACGCCCAGCTAACCTTTGTAATTTTAGTAGAGATGGGGTTTCGCCATGTTTGCCAGGCTGGTCTCAAACCCCTGACCTCAGGTGATCCACCCACGTCGACCTCCCAAAGTGCTGGGATTACAGGCGTGAGCCACTGTGCCTGGCCAAGAGATTTTTAAATATATATTACAGATACACATTTCTTATCAGGTACATGATTTGCAAAAATGTTCTCCCATTCTGTCGGTTGTCTTTTCATTTGATATTTGCTTTATATCTGTTGAACATATATTATTAGATAATACAAGTTGAGAATTGTTTCATCTTACTTTTTTTTTTTGAGAGAGAGAGAAAGACAAGGTCTCTCTATGTTGCCCAGGCTGGCCCTGAACTATTGGCCTCAAGCAATCCTGCCTCAGCCTCCTAAGTAGCTGGGACTACAGGCGTGTGCCACTGCACCCAGCTGAGGTCGCTTCATCTTAGTAGGTTGTTCCTGTGATCATGATGTAAACACGATTGTTTTCCCTGATAACTATTTTTTGTCTTAAATACTATTTAGTTTGATATGTATATAGATACACTAGCTTTCTCTTGGGGTGTATTTTCTAGCCATTGACATTCAGCCTTCCATATCCTTGTGTGATGTGTGTCTTTTATAAACAGCATGAATCTAGATTTTTTTAAAAATCCGATCTGACAGTCAATCTGGCCAAGTTGGTGCATTTGCAATTGCCGTGACTCAGGCTAACCAGTGGCACCTGCAATCTGCCGTAGGGCAGACGACAGGAGGAGGGAAAGGAGCCTCCATTTGTCAGGCGTTGGTTTTGTGACATGCCCTGTGCGACGTGTCCCATAGATGGCCTTGCTCAGAGCTCATGCTATGTTGCCATAAACATCATTACCGTTATTTATTTATTTATTTGGAGATGGAGTTTTGCTCTTGTTGCCCAGGCTGGACTGCAATGACGCGATCTCGGCTCACTGCAACCTCCACCTCCTGGGTTCAAGTGATTCTCCTGCCTCAGCCTCCTGAGTGGCTGGGATTACAGGCATGTGCTCCCACCCCCAGCTAATCTTTGTATTTTTAGTAGAGTCAGGGTTTCACCATGTTGGTCAGGCTGGTCTTGAACTCCTGACCTCAGGTGATCCTCGGCCTCCCAGAGTGCTGGGATTACAGGCATGAGCCACCCCACCCAGCCTTACTTTTTTTTTTTTTTTATAGAGACAGGATCTCCCTCTGTCACCTAACCCAGAGCACAGTGGCACAATCATAGCTCGCTGCAGCCTCAAACTCGTGGCCTCAAGCAATTCTCCTGCCTCGGCCTCCCAAGTAGCTGGAACTAGAGGTATGTGCCAGCAGGCCAGGATAAATTCTTTAATCGTTTTGTAGAGACAAAGTCTTGCTATGTTGCCCAGGCTAGTCTCAAACTCCTGGCCTCAAGCGATCCTCCCACCAGGACTCCAAAAATGTTGAGATAATAGCTATGAGTAACAGGACCAGCCTGGGGGCTGTTTCTGAGACTGAATCAGAATATGGACTTGTAAGTGGAGATTTTTTTTTTTAATGTAATGCTTGAAAATATCCAGCGAGGCGTGATGGCTCACTCCTGTAATCCCAGCACTTTGGGAGGTGGAGGCGGGAACATCACTTGAACCCAAGAATTCGAGACCAGCCTGAGCAACACAATGAGACCCCCATCTCTAAACGTTAAAAATTAAGCCGGGCGCAGTGGCTCACGCCTGTAATCCCAGCACTTTGGGAGGCCGAGGGAAGCAGATCACCTGAGGTCAGGAGTTCGAGACCACTCTGGCCAACATGGTGAAACCCCGTCTCTACTAAAAATACAAAAATAGCTGGGCGTGGTGGGGCATGCCTGTAATCCCAGCTACTCGGGAGGCTGAGGCAGGAGAATCGCTTGAACCCAGAGGCTGAGGTTGCAGTGAGCCGAGATCCCGTCACTGCACTCCAGCCTGGGCGACAGAGCGAGACTGTCTCAAAAAAAAAAAAAAAAAAATTAGGCGTGGTGGAGCGTGTGTGTGTGGTCCTGGCTACTCCTCAGGAGGGCACCACTGCACCCCAACCTGAGCAACAGAGAGAGACCCTGTCTCAAAAAACACAAAAAGGCCAGGCACAGTGGCTTATTCCTGTAATCACAGCACTTTGGGAGGCCGAAGCCAGCAGATCGCCTGAGGTCAGGAGTTCCAGACCAGTCTGGGCAACATGGCAAAACCCTGTCTCTACAAAAAAACAGCCCAGCGTAGGCTGGGTGTGGTGGCACAAGCCTGGAATCCCAGCTACTCAGGAGGCTGAGGCAGGAGAATCGGCTTGAACCCGGGAGGTGGAGGTTATAGTGAGCCAAGATCATGCCATTGCACTCCAGCCTGGGCAACAGAGCAAGACTCTGTCTCAAAAAAGAAAAAAAAGAAAAAACCCGACAAGCACCTGTAATCCCAACTACTCTGGAGGCTGAGACAGGAGAATTGCTTGAACCTGGGAGGCGGAGGTTGCAGTGAGCCAAGATTGCGCCGTTGCACTCCAGCCTGGACAACAGAGCAAAATGTCATCTCAAAACAAGAAACAAACAAACAAAAAAACTCATAATCTAATTCTGCCCGCAGTTTTGTCCTGAGTTGTTATTTATAAATGGCTTCTGTCTGCCTCAGCTTTTCTGAATCCCTTCCCTAATTCTGTCCCCGTAAGCATGGGAACTTCTTCCAGCCCGGGTCCCACTGGTGGTCCTAGACAAACCCAGAAACCATCTCCTGGGATGTGGTCTGGGCCTGGTGAAGGTTAACGGGATTCAAGCTAATTCTTGGGTGAGTGGGAATCATGGTTGAGGAGGGAGCCAAAGCCAGGGGCAGGCTGTCAGTAGGAGTCAGGCCAGGGGCTGGGCAGGGAGCACAGGAAGCGGAGCCAGTGGTTCAGGAAGGGACACAGGAGACCAACAGAAGGGTCCTCCAGCCCGCCGCCTGCAGGCACGGTCACTGCACAGAGGCTGTGAGGCTGCGGGAGGCCACCGCGTGGTCCAGCCCGAGTGGAAGGACATGCATCTACATGACCCCAGCGTCCACCGACAACCAGCTGACCCCATCATTCAAAAAGAATGGCATTGACTTTCTTGACCCCAAATGCCTCTGCTGGTGGGCAGAGCCCCAGGGAGACACTGAGTTCCCAGGAAGGGAACTGAAGCCAGTGTACCTCCTGGGGTTCCCAACTGCAACCCAACCTCTCCACTCACCTTGTCCCCCGGATTCCCTCCCCTCCCCTCCCCTCCCCTCCCCTCCCTCTCTTTTCTCTCCCCCAGTCTCCCCGCACAGTTCATTACTCCCATCACTGGGCTAGTCAACGTTCTGCCAGGAGATCTGTTTGCAGCTAGACATATGTGTACCTGTGAGTGAGCATGCATGCCCGTGGTGCACACACATCCTCGTGTGTGCCTGTACACACTCATGTGTGCCCATACATGCGTGCAGACACCCACGTATGTGCAGACGGGCATGTACACACAGTGTATATATGCCGCTGTGTGAGCCTGTGAGTGTAAGACCCCCTGTCCCAACTCCCCAAGCCCAGATTAGCTCCCTGTACTGGGCTGACCTGGTCCTGACAGCCCCTAGGGATTGGGGGAGCTGCAGGGCCCTCCCTGCCCTCACCAAGAAACCAGGAGGCCCAGAGCATCCCCACCTTCCTGGAGAAGGTAAGAGGGAGGAACAGGCTGAGCAAACGTGAGAGAAGAGCATGTGGATGCTCCTGGGAATGAGTGAGGGCCGAAGAAGGATGTCCGGGGGAAAACCTGTTCAAAGGGAAAAACAGTGAGTTAGGTTCAAGAGATGTTTTTTTTATATATATATACTTTTTTTTTTTTTGAGGCATTATTTAGCTCTTGTCCCCCAGGCTGGAGTGCAATGGCACAATCTCAGCTCACTGCAACCCCCGCCTCCCGAGTTCAAGCAATTCTCCTGCCTCAGCCTCCCAAGTAGCTGGAACTAGAAGCGTGTGCCACCAAGCCCGGCTAATTTTTGTATTTTTAGTAAAGACAGGATTTCACCGTGTTGGCCGGGCTAGTCTTGAACTCCTGACCTCAGATAATCTGCCTGCCTCGGCCTCCTAAAGTGCTGGGATTACAGGCGTGAGCCACTGCACCCGGCCAAGAGATGTTATATTTGGAGGGCCCTTGGGACACCTATGTAGGGAGAAACCTGGAGCAAACTGGGATCTTGGAGCCTTGAAACCCAGGACAGAGGGGAACTGACCCCAGGCCCCAGCTTCAGGAGCGGACACAGAACCAGGGCCCCCCAGCATCTGAGACTTAGATTTAGTGGCAGTTTCTCCAAAGTAGACCCAGAGACAAGGACTTGGTTGTGGGTAGTTTATTTGGGAGGTAATCCAAGGAAACACAAGTAAGGTAGTGGGGAAACTGAGGCAGGGAAGAAATGCCAATGAAGCCTGGGCAATTGGTATTTAATCTTACTCTGACCCCTCTGAGGAGTTAAGACTTGAGGGGTTCACCCCAGAAGTGGAGAAGCCGGTCCAACCAGTAAGAAAACTGCAGAAACGGCCGGGTGCGGTGGTTCACGCCTGTAATCCCAGTACTTTGGGAGGCCGAGGCGGGAGGATCACGAGGTCAGGAGATTGAGACCATCCTGGCTAACACGATGAAACCCCATCTCTACTAAAATACAAAAAATTAGCTGGGTGTGGTGGCGGGCGCCTGTAGTCCCAGCTACTCGGGAGGCTGAGGCAGGAGAATGGCGTGAATCCGGGAAGCAGAGGTTGCAGTGAGCCAAGATCACGCACTCCAGTCTGGGTGACAGAGCGAGACTCCATCTCAAAAACAAACAAACAAACAAACAAACAACAACAACAAAGAAGAGGGCCTCTCCTGAGGACTTACGCTCTTCAGAGGGTCCACCAAAAGCTGGAAAACACGTGGGATCCTAAGAGCAGGAAGCAGGACAGGGAGATTAGGATTCTGGGGAGCTGTGTCCCTCTATCCCAACTGCCCTAATGCCCCCAATTTTGATGACCTAGTTGTGGCCAGAGGAGAAGGCCTCACCACTACCAGTGCTGCAGGGACTTGGGCCTCTGGGCACTAAGCCTGTGATAATGAGCTGGTTCTTTTTTTTTTTTTCCTGATGGCGCGATCTCCGCTCACTGCAACCTCCACTTCCCAGTTTCAAGTGATTCTCCTGCCTCAGCCTCCTGAGAAGCTGGGATTACAGGCACCTGCCACCACGCCTGGCTAATTTTTCTATCTTTAGTAGAGACGAAGTTTGACCATGTTGGCCAGGCTGGTCTCGAGCTCCTGACCTCAGGTGATCCTCCCACCTCAGCCTCCCAAAGTGCTGGGATTCTAGGTGTGAGCCACCATGCCCGGCTCAATGAGTTTTTCTGTATATATGTGCACCTGTGTGTACTAGTTTCCTGCAGCTGATATAACAAACTATCCCAAACTTGGTGGCTTAAACAACATAATGTGGCCGGGTGCGGTGGCTCATGCCTGTCATCTAAGGCCAAGGCAGGCAGATCACCTGAGGTCGGGAGTTCAAAATCAGCCTGACCGACATGGAGAAACCCCATCTCTACTAAAAATACAAAATTAGCTGAGCGTGGTAGCTACAGAGGCTGAGGCAGGAGAATCGCTTGAACCTGGGAGGCAGAGGTTGCGGTGAGCTGAGATCATGCCATTGCACTCCAGCCTGGGCAACAAGAGTGAAACTTGGGTCTCAAAAAAAAAAAAAAAAAAAAAACACCAAAACCATAAATGTATTATCTCAAATGTTTTCTCTCCTGGGGAAAGAAGTCTGAAGTTGGTATCGCAGGACTGAAATGGAAGTGTCGGCAGGGTCATGCTGCCTTGGAGGCTCTCTGGGAGAATTCCTTCCTTGCTTCTTCCAGCTGCCAGCTGCTGGCACTCCTTGGCTAGTGGCTGCTTCACTCCAATCTCTCTCCATCTTCACATTGCCTTCTCCCCTTCTGTCTTCTCAAATCTCCCTCTGCCTCTCTCTTATGGGACACCTGTGATTGCATTTAGATTCACCCGGGGAATCCAGGCTAAGATCTCCATCTCAAGATCCATAACTATGACATCTGCAAAGACCCTTTCCCAGATAGGGTGACATTGACAGACTCTAGAGCAGCAGTCCCCAAGCTTTGTGGCACCAGTCCCTGTTTCGTGGAAGATGTATTTTTCCACGAATGAGTGACAGGTGATGTGGGGGATAGTTTCAGGATGATCCAAGTGCATGACATTAATTGTGTACATTAATTCTGTTATTATGACATTGTAATATATATTGAAATCATTATACTTCACCATCATGTAGAATCAGTAGGAGCCTGAGCTTGCTTTCCTGCCTCTAGATGGTCCCATCTGGGGGTGATGGGAGACAGTAACAGATCATCAGGCATTAGATTTTCATAAGGAGACGGCAACCCAGACCTTGGCATGCACAGTTCACAATAGCGTTTGTGCTACTATGAGAATCTAATGGCCCCTCTGATGTGACAGGAGACAGAGCTCAGGCAGAAATGTGATCGATGGGGAGCAGCTGTACATACAGATGAAGCTTTGCCTCCTGGCCCACCACTCCACCTCCCATTGTGAGGCCTGGTTCCTAACAGGCCAGGGACTGTTAGTGGTCCGTGGCCCAGGTACTGGGGACCCCTGCTCTGAGGTTAGGACTGGATATAGTTGGAGTTATTCAGCCTACTGTACGGTGTAACCGCCACCCAGATCAAGATTCAAAAGATTCTCTTGCCAGGCACAGTGGCTCACGCCTGCCTGTAATCCCAGAACTTTGGGAGGCCGAGGCAGGTAGATCGCCTGAGGTCAGGAGTTCAAGATCAGCCTGGCCAACACGGTGAAACCCCGTGTCTACTAAAAATACAAAAAAAAAATTAGCCGGGTGTGGTGGCAGGAGACTGTAATCCCAGCTACTCAGGAGTCTGAGGCAGGAGAATCGCTTGAACTTGGGAAGTGGAGGTTGTGGTGAGCTGAGATCGTGCCACTGCACTTCAGCCTGAGTGACAAGTGCAAACCTCTGTCTCAAAAAAAAAAAAAAAAAAAAAAAATTCTCTTTATCCTAGAAGAGTCTCCTAGACCATGGGTAACTGCTCTTCTGATCTGTAACACTGTAAATGAAATTTTCCTCTTTTTGAACTTCATGTAAAGGAATCATACTACGTCTGTATTAATCATACTGTATATATGTATTTCTCTCAAGGATATCTGAGATTCATCCACATTGTTACATGATTCAGATCTTTTTAAAAATTTTTTCCTTTTTTTTTTTTGAGACAGAGTCTTGCTCTGTCACCCAGGCTAGAGGGCAGTGGCACGATCTCAGCTCGCTGTAACCTCTGCCTCCTGGGTTCAAGCAATTCTCCTGTCTCAGCCTCTCAAGTAGCTGGGATTACAGGTGCCCACCACCATGCCCGGCTAATTTTTGTATTTTTATAAAGATGGAGTTTCACCGTGTTGGCCAGGCTGGTCTCAAACTCCTGACCTCAGGTGATCCACCTGCCTTGGCCTCCCAAAGTGCTGGGATTACAGGTGTGAGCCACCACACTCAGCTCTAGATAGCATTTTAGATATGAATACTGCCTTAGTCCATTTGTGCTATTATAATGGAATGCCTGAGACTGGATAATTTATAAGAAACAGAAATTTATTTCTCATAGTTCTGGAGGCTGGGAAGTCCGAGATTAAAGTGGTGGCATCTGGTGTGGGCCCTCTTGCTGTCTTCACATGGCAGAAAGCAGAAGTCAAGTAGGGACAAATGCTGTGTTCTCACATGTCAGAAGAGTGAAAGGAGAGAACCCACTTCTGCGAGCCCTTTTAATGGAAGCATTTATGTATGAATGAGGGCAGAGCCCTCATGACTTAAAACACCTCCCACTAGGCCCTACCTCCCAACACTGTTGCATTGAGGATTAAGTTTCCAATTCACGGGGCATGGTGGCTCAGGCCCATAATCTCAACACTTTGGGAGGCCATGGTGGGCAGATCACATGAGGTCAGGAGTTCGAGACCAGCCTGGTCAACATGGTGAAACCCTGTCTCTACTAAAAATACAAAAATTAGCCAGGCGTGGTGACAGGTGCCTGGAATCCCAGTTACCTGGGAGGCTGAGACAGGAGAATCACTCGAACCAGGGAGGCAGAGGTTGCAGCGAGATTGCACCACTGCACTCCAGCCTGGATGACAAGAGGGAAACTCCATCCCAAAAACAAAAACAAAAAAGTTTCCAATTCATGAATTTTGGGGGACACATTCAGACCATAGCAAATATACTACAATTTATTTATCAATTATCCTATTTCCAGTTTAGAGCTATTAAATAAAACTGCTGCAAGCAGGCTGGGCGTGATGGCTCACGCCTGTAATCCCAGCACTTTGAGAGCCTGAGGTGGGCAGATTACTTGAGCTCAGGAGTTCAAGACCAGCCTGGGCAACATGGTGAAACCCTGTCTCTATCACAAATACAAAAAAGTAGCTGGGTGTGGTGGCGCACACCTGTAGTCCCAGCTACTTTGGAGTCCCTAGGAAGTACTAGGAAGTAGAGGTTGCAGTGAGCTGAGATTGTGCCTTTGCACGTCAGCCTGGGCGACAGAGTTAGACCCTGTCTCAATCAATAATTTTAACCTGCTACAAATATTCTTGCTCATGTCTTTTTTATTTTTGTCCAGAAAAGTATATGTTTATTATTCAAGTACCTACAAATAGAAAGCCAGAGGGGAGCCTCAGGCTGGGAGAAATAATATCTATGTCCTCTCCAACAGAACAGGGGGAGAAGGAAGCCCCTAGACCTCCAAGGTCAACACAGGGCTCCTCTCCCCACAGTCTGCTGCAGCATCCTAGGCCAGGGCCCACCTCCTCTGGGACTAGGGGAGTCAGTAACCCAGCTGCTGTGCCCTAGATTCCCTTCCCTGCAAAGAGAGTATCTTGGGGGAGGGGAATGTCAGCAGAACAAGTGGAGGCAATGAGGATAAATATTTTGCACTGGCAGCAGCGGCAGCAGTAATGACCAATATCTAAGAATGCAACACTGAACAAAAAAAACGCCATGACTGTCCAGAGGTAATTTACACACAGAGGAAAAATGGACACAGACCTTGGAAATTAGGGAAGAGCAGGAGGGGTGGGAGCGGGCAAGGCCAGCTCCTTGCTGTTAGTGTCCTGTCTGAGGAAAAGGGAAACTGAGGCCTAGAGTAGAAGCAGACAGGGTTGGGTGAGTGGCCCTAGCCTACCTTAGGTGGCTGCCACAGGGAACCTGAGCATCACCTAGACCTTAACTGGATCAAAGGTGACTGTATCTCCATCATTGCAATAGATTCTCTGATGCCAGGATGAGGGCAAGGTGGGCTGGGACTCCTGTGAAGAGGGGGTAGGGGACTAAACCTCCCTCCTCACTCCACCCACCTTCCTTCTTGGACCACAAAAGCATCACCATCCAACCTAGTACAGGAACGAGGGAGGGTGAGGAAGAAAGGCCAGGCATGGTAGCTCACACCTGTAATCCCAGCACTTTGGGAGGTCGAGCCAGGCGGATCACAAGGTCAGGAGTTCAAGATCAGCCTGACCAACATGGTGAAACCCCGTCTCCACTGAAAATACAAAAATTAGTCAGGTGTGGTGGTGCATGCCTATAATCCTAGCTACTCAGAAGGCCAAGGCAGGAGAATTGCTTCGACACGGGAGGCAGAGGTTGCAGTGATCCGAGATCGTGCCATTGCATTCCACCTTGGGTGACAGAGTGAGACTCCACCTCAAAAAAAAAAAAAAAAAGGGAAGGGAGCTGTGAATCCCACGTGGCAACAGGGACACCAGTTGGTTGGGGACATCCTTGGGGCCAAGCATTCCCCTCCACTAGCAACACCTGCTGCTGCCATATGGCACAGAGGGACACGTCAAAACGAGATCGGACTTGGGCTTCTTTCAAGGCCAGGAGAGCCTTCCCCTTCACTTTATGGGGAACCAAAGGGAAGAGTGGGGAGCAAAGGGACTCCCAAACCAAGAACCCACTGCCATGTCCCTACTGCCAGGACAGTGGGGAGACACAGGCATAGGATGTGGCTAAGTGGGCCTGGTCCAGGAGGTCAAGTGTATGTGTAGGAAGTGAAACCAAAAGAACGCTCCCTCCTGCAGTGGGTCCTGCAGTGGCCGGTGTGCCCTGTTCTGCATGAGGGTGAAGACGCAGGCAGAGGCTCTGGAGAGCGGTGGGTGATGCGCGCTGCCCATGTCTTTTTTTTTTTTTTTTTGAGATGGAGTCTCACTCTGTCACCCAGGTTGGAGTGCAGTGGCAAGATCTTGGCTCACTGCAACCTCTGCCTCCCAGGTTCAAGCGATTCTCCTGCCTCAGCCTCCAGAGTAGCTGGGATTACAGGTACCCACCACCATGCCCAGCAAATTTTTTTATTTTTAGTAGAGACAGGATTTCACCATGTTTGCCAGACTGGTCTCGAACTCCTGACATCAGGTGATCTACCCACTTGGGCCTCTAAAAGTGCTGGGATTACAGGCATGAGCCACCTCGTCTGGTCCCTAAACCGCTCCTAAGATCAGTGCTTGAGATCCTGTGCAGACCCTGCCCTTGATGGATCAGCTGGCCCCACCCAGATCAGTGAACTGGCTCTTCTGATCTTGTAGCCTCACCCGGGAACTGACTCAGCACAAGAGGACAGCTCGGACTCCCTATGATGTCATCCCTGACTAATTAGCTCTCCTGGCTCACTGGCTTTCCACCCACCCACCAAGTTATCCTTAAAGACTCTGCTCCCCAAATGCCTGGGGAGACTGACTTGAGTAATAACAAAACTCTGGTTGGCTGAGCGTGGTGGCTCATGTTTGTAACCCCAGCACTTTGGGAGGCCAAGATGGGTAGATCACTTGAGTTCAGGAGTTCGAGACAGGCCTGACCAACATGGTGAAACCCTGTCTCTACTAATAAGGGAGGAGACCACCTCTCATATTGTCTTATGCCCAATTTCTGCCTCCAAAGAAAGAAGAAGTAAAAACTAAAAGACAGAAATGAAATCCACAGGCAGACAGCCCGGCGCCGCACCCTGGGCCTGGTAGTTAAAGATCGACCCCTGACCTAATTGGTTCTGTTATCTATAGATTACAGACATTGTATAGAAATGCACTGTGAAGGCCAGGCACGGTGGCTCAAGCCTGTAATCCCAGCACTTTGGGAGGCCGAGACGGGCGGATCACGAGGTAAGGAGATGGAGACCATCCTGGCTAACATGGTGAAACCCCGTCTCTACTAAAAAAATACAAAAAAACTAGCCAGGCGAGGTGGTGGGCACCTGTAGTCCCAGCTACTCGGGAGGCTGAGGCAGGAGAATGGCGTAAACCCAGGAGGCGGAGCTTGCAGTGAGCTGAGATCCGGCCACTGCACTCCAGCCTGGGCAACAGAGCGAGACTCCGTCTCAAAAAAAAAAAAAAATGCACTGTGAAGGCCAGGCACAGTGGCTCAAGCCAGTAATCTCAGCACTTTGGGAGGCAGAGATGGTCAGATCACGAGGTCAGGAGATCGAGACCATCCTGGCTAACACGGTGAAACCCTGTCTCTACTAAAAAAATACAAAAAAACTAGCCAGGCGAGGTGGCGGGCTCCTATAGTCCCAGCTACTCGGGAGTCTGAGGCAGGAGAATGGCATAAACCCAGGAGGCGGAGCTTGCAGTGAGCCGAGATCCGGCCACTGCACTCCAGCCTGGGCAACAGAGCGAGACTCTGTCTCAAAAAAAAAAAAAAAAGAAATCCACTGTGAAAATCCCTATCCTGTTTTGTTCCGATCTAATTACGGGTGCATGCAGCCCCCAGTCACGTCCCCTGCTTGCTCAATCAATCACGACCGTCTCACACGCACCTACTTAGAGTTGTGAGCCGTTAAAGGCACAGGAATTGCTCATCGAGGAGCTCGGCTCTTGAGACAGGAGTCTTGCCGGTGCCCCCGGCCGATTAAACCCCTTCCTTCTTTAACTCGGTGTCTGAGGAGTTTTGTCTGCATCTTGTCCTGCTACATTTCTTGGTTCCCTGACCAGGAAGCGAGGTGAATGGTGGATGGTCAAGGCAGCTCCTTAGGCGGCTTAAGCCTGCCCTGTGGAACATCCCTGTGGGGGACTCCGACCAGCCCGAGCAACGCGGATCCTGAGAGCTCCCCCGGTACGCATTTGCCCCGGTGGGACGCCTTGCCAGAGCAGTGTGTGGCAGGCCTCCATGGAGGATCAATGCAGTGGCTGAACACCGGGAAGGAATGGGCACTTGGAGTCTGGACATCTAAAACTTGGTAAGACTAGTCTTTGAAACTTGCCCACTCTGTTTGAGTGGAAGTGTGGCCTGATCACCCATGGCGTGCCTTTATTGGCACTTTGGTTTTGGTTTTGATTTGGTTTGAATTGCTTGACAGGACCAGTCTTGGGAACTTGCCCACTCCATTTGAGTGGAAGCGTGGCCTGATCACCACGGCGTGCCTGTACCGGCACTTTGGTTTTGGTTTTTGACTTGACTTGGATTGTTTCATACTTTGGTTTTGGTTTTGACCTGGCTTGGATTTCTGGATACTCTGATTTTGGTTTTGATTTTGGTTTGGTGTAAACTGCAAGTGTGTGTGTGCCCTTTTTACCCATTCTTTGTTTTGTGGTGTGCGTGTGGTGTGAGCGTGGTGTTTTGTCTAGAGGAAACATGGGTGAGGCACAAAGTAAGCCCACCCCACTATGAACTACGTTGAAAATTTTCGGGGCCGGGCGCGGTGGCTCAAGCCTGTAATCCCAGCACTTTGGGAGGCCGAGACGGGCGGATCACGAGGTCAGGAGATCGAGACCATCCTGGCTAACACGGTGAAACCCCGTCTCTACTAAAAAATACAAAAAACTAGCTGGGCGAGGTGGCGGGCGCCTGTAGTCCCAGCTACTCGGGAGGCTGAGGCAGGAGAATGGCGTGAACCCGGGAGGCGGAGCTTGCGGTGAGCTGAGATCCGGTCACTGCACTCCAGCCCGGGCGACAGAGCGAGACTCCGCCTCAAAAAAAAAAAAAAAAAAAAGAGAAAAAGGGTGCCCAAACAAGTCACCTTAAAATTTGATGCCTGTGCTGTCATTAATAGTAAGAAGTTAGGAATAAGGTGTAAGGTGTGGTTCTCTTAATTAGGGAAGAGGCTATATGGCAGAAAATAAGTACATCTGTCATAAATTAGGACTGTGTGGAAATAAATGGAAATACTGGTCTTGTGTCATTTAGGCCACTTGGATAAAAGGAAAAAATAATGAAAAGGATCCAGTCCACCTTCAGAAAGGAAAAAATGGCCCTTCCTGTACTAAGGGTCAATGTAACCCCTTAGAGATAGTAATAACCAATCCCCTTGATCCTCACTGGAAAAAAAGAGGAGTGTGTGACCTTAGGAATTGATGGGGCCAGACTGGATCTTCGAGTAAATATCTTGGTCGGAGGAGAAGTTTACAAACTCTCTCCTGAGCCAGTGTTTCAAACTTTCTATGATGAACTAAATGTATCAGTACCAGAAATTCCAGGAAAAACAAGAAATTTGTTTTTGCAATTAACAGAGCATGTAACCCAGCCTCTCAATGTCACTTCATGTTATGTATGTGGAGGAACTGTAATGGGAGATCAATGGCCATGGGAAGCCCGAGAATTAGTGCCTACAGACCCAGTTCCTGATGAATTCACAGCTCGAAAGAATCACCCTGATAATTTTTGGGTCCTAAAAGCCTCAATTATTGGACAATATTGCATAGCTAGAGAAGGAGTTCACTCACCCCATAGGATGACTTAGTTGTCTGGGACAGAAACTGTATAATGGTACCACAAAAACAGTCACTTGGTGGAGTTTAAATCAAACAGAGGAATCCATTTAGCAAATTCCCAAAGTTGCAAACCATGTGGACCCACCCGGGGTCTCACTGGGGGACTGGACAGCCCCCACTGGATTATACTAGATATGTGGGCATAGAGCTTATGCCAAATTACCTGACCAGTGGGCAGGTAGTTGTGTTATTGGCACTATTAAACCATTTTTCTTCCTACTGCCCATAAAAACAGGTGAAATCCTGGGCTTCCCTGTCTATGCTTCCCATGGAAAGAGAAGCATAGCTATAGGAAATTGGAAAGATGATGAATGGCCCCCTGAGAGAATCATACAATATTATGGGCCTGCTACTTGGGCACAAGATGGCTCATGGGGATACTGGACCCCAATTTACATGATCAACCAAATCATACGATTACAACCTGTCTTAGAAATAATCACTAATAAAACCAGCAGAGCCTTGACTATTCTGGCCTGGCAAGAAACTCAGATGAGAAATGCTATCTATCAAAATAGATTGACTCTCAACTACTTGCTAGCCGCTGAAGGAGGGGGTCTGTGGAAAATTTAACCCTACTAATTGCTGCCTACACATAGATAATCAAGGGCAAGTAGTTGAAGACATAGTCAGAGATATGACAAAACTGGCACATGTGCCCGTGCAAGTGTGGCATGGATTTGATCCTGGGGCCATGTTTGGAAAATGGTTCCTAGTGCTAGGAGGATTTAAAACTCTTATAATAGGAGTTATAGTAATAATAGGAACCTGCCTACTGCTCCCTTGTTTGATACCTGTACTTCTTTGAATGATGAAAAGCTTCATCACTACCTTAGTTCACCAAAATGCCTCAGCACAAATGTACTATATAAATCACTATCAATCTGTCTTGCAAGAAGACATGGGTAGTGAAAATAAAAGTGAGAACTCCCGGCCGGGCGCGGTGGCTCAAGCCTGTAATCCCAGCACTTTGGGAGGCTGAGACGGGCGGATCACAAGGTCAGGAGACCGAGACCATCCTGGCTAACACGGTGAAACCCCGTCTCTATTAAGAAATACAAAAAACTAGCCGGGCGAGGTGGCGGGCGCCTGTAGTCCCAGCTACTCGGGAGGCTGAGGCCGGAGAATGGCGTGAACCCGGGAGGCGGAGCTTGCAGTGAGCTGAGATCCAGCCACTGCGCTCCAGCCTGGGTGAGAGAGCGAGACTCCGTCTCAAAAAAAAAAGTGAGAACTCCCACTAATAAAATGAGTGAGAGTCTCAAAAGGGGGGAATAAGGGAGGAGACCACCCCTCATATCGTCTTATGCCCAATTTCTGCCTCCAAAGAAAGAAGAAGTAAAAACTAAAAGGCAGAAATGAAATCCATAGGCAGACAGCCTGGCGCCGCACCCTGGGCCTGGTAGTTAAAGATTGACCCCTGACCTAATCGGTTATGTTATCTATAGATTACAGACATTGTATAGAAATGCACTGTGAAAATCCCTAACTTGTTTTGTTCCGATCTAATTACCAGTGCATGCAGCCCCCAGTCACGTACCCCCTGCTTGCTCAATCACGACCCTTTCACATGCACCCCCTTAGGGTTGTGAGCCCTAAAAGGGACAGGAATTGCTCACTTAGGGAGCTCGGCTCTTGAGACAAAAGTCTTGCTGATGCCCCCCGGCGGAATAAACCCCTTCCTTCTGTAACTCCGTGTCTGAGGAGTTTTGTCTGCCGCTCGTCCTGATACACTAAAAATACAAAAAAATTAGCCGAGCATGGTGGGGCACGTCTGTAATCCCAGCTACTCTACTCGGGAGGGCTGAGGCAGGAGAATTGCTTGAACCCGGGAGGTGGAGGTTCAGTGAGCTGAGATCACGCCATTGCACTCCAGCCTGGGCAATAAGAGCAAAAACTATGTCACACACACACACACACACACACACACACACACACAAACTCTGGTCTTCCGCACAGCTGGCTTTGCCTGAATTACTCTTTCTCCATTGCAATTCCCGTCTTGATGAATCGGCTCTGTCTAGGCAGCCGGCAAGGTGATCCCCTTGGGCAGTTACACAACCAGCTTTCCATCTTGCGAACAGTCTGATCTTTGCATAGATTTTTAAAAATCCAGTTTGACAATGATTATCTAATATATTTTTTTCATATCAAACGTTTCTTTTTTTTTTTTTTTTTTTGAGACAGAGTCTCGCTCTGTCGCCCAGGCTGGAGTGCAGTGGCCGGATCTCAGCTCACTGCAAGCTCCGCCTCCTGGGTTTACGCCATTCTCCTGCCTCAGCCTCCTGAGTAGCTGGGACTACAGGCGCCCGCCACCTCGCCCAGCTAGTTTTTTGTATTTTTTTAGTAGAGACGGGGTTTCACCGTGTTCGCCAGGATGGTCTCGATCTCCTGACCTCGTGATCCGCCCGTCTCGGCCTCCCAAAGTGCTGGGATTACAGGCTTGAGCCACCGCGCCTGGCCATATATCAAACGTTTCTTTTTTTTTCTTTTTTTGAGATGGAGTCTCGCTCTGTCGCCCAGGCTGGAGTGCAGTGGCCGGATCTCAGCTCACTGCAAGCTCCGCCTCCCAGGTTCAGGCCATTCTCCTGCCTCAGCCTCCGAGTAGCTGGGACTACAGGCGCCCGCCACCACGCCCGGCTAGTTTTTTGTGTTTTTAGTAGAGACGGGGTTTCACCATGTTAGCCAGGATGGTCTCGATCTCCTGACCTCGTGATCCGCCCGCCTCGGCCTCCCAAAGTGCTGGGATTACAGGCGTGAGCCACCGCGCCCGGCCTAAGTACATCTTTTCATGTCCTCTCTTCCCACCACCTTTGACACATACCTGCACTTTTATTATTATTATTATTGTTATTATTTTATTTATTTATTTTGAGATGGAGTTTTTGCTCTTGTTGCCCAGGCTGGAGTGCAGTGGTGCGATCTTGGCTCACTGTAACCTTCACCTCTCCGGTTCAAGCAATTTTTCCTTCCTCAGCCTCCTGAGTAGCTGGGATTACAGGCACCAGCCCCCACACCTGGCTAATTTTTGTGGTTTTAGTAGACATGGGGTTTCACCACTTGGCCAGGCTGGTCTTGAACTCCTGATCTCAAGTGATCCACCTGCCTCAGCCTCCCAAAGTGCTGGGATTACAGGCGTGAGCCACCTGCCCAGCCAGAACTACACTTTTAGAGAGAGCCACTCACAAGAGAAAATTGGGCAAGAGGCCGGGCGCGGTGGCTCAAGCCTGTAATCCCAGCACTTTGGGAGGCCGAGACAGGCGGATCACGAGGTCAGGAGATCGAGACCATCCTGGCTAACATGGTGAAACCCCGTCTCTACTAAAAAATACAAAAAACTAGCTGGGCGTGGTGGCGGGCGCCTGTGGTCCCAGCTACTCGGGAGGCTGAGGCAGGAGAATGGCATAAATCCGGGAGGTGGAGCTTGCAGTGAGCTGAGATCCGGCCACTGCACTCCAGTCTGGGCGACAGAGCCAGACTCAGTCTCAAAAAAAAAAAAAAAAAAAAAAAAATGGGTAAGAAAAAAAACTAAGGTTTTCAATGAAGAAACTATAGGGTGGGGGTGGGGAGGCATATCCACAGCCACATCTTTTGTTTAATCTTTCTGAAAGATCCCCCAAGTTTCCTTTAACAGTTTCCTGGCACTCCTTAAACCCTGGTGGCCTAAGGCCGGGTGCGGTGGCTCACGCCTGTAAGCCCAACACATTGGGAGGCCGAGGCAGCAGATCACCTGAGGTCAGAAGTTGAAGACCATCCTGGCCAACATGGTGAAACTCCGTCTCTATAAAAATACAAAAATTAGCCAGGCGTGGTGGCGCCTGTAATCCCAGCTACTCAGGAGGCTAAGACGGGAGAATCACTTGAACCCAGGAGGCGGAGGTTGTAGTGAGCTGAGATCGCACCATTGCACTCCAGCCTGGGTGACAGAGTGAGTCCTTGTCTCAAAAAAAAAAAAAAAAGAAAAGAAAAAGAAAAAAATGGCCGGGTGCGGTGGCTTATGCCTCTAATCCCAACACTTTGGGAGGCCGAGGCGGACGGATCATGAGATAAGGAGTTCGAAACCATCCTGGCTAACATGATGAAACCCCATCTCTACTAAAAATACAAAAAAAAAAAATTTAGCAGGGCATGGTGGCAAGGGCCTGTAGTCCCAGCTACTCGGGAGGCTGAGGCAGGAGAATCGCTTGAACCCAGGAAGCGGAGGTTGCAGTGAGCCAAGATCGCGCCATTGCACTCCAGCCTGGCAACAACAGCAAAACGCCATCTCAAAAAAAAAAAAAAAAAAAGAAAGAACCTGGTGGCCTAAAGGGCACCCCACTCCCTCCTGCCCCCTGCCCCACATGGCACGTAAAAAGGGGAAGAAAAACTCAAAAGCCCAAGTATTCAGCAGTCTCTGCCAATGGCAGATCAAAACAGAGGTAAAAGATCTTCAACCAAATTAAATTTGCATTTACATAAGTCTCTTTTTGATCACATTTCCTGCAGCGTCTTACCCCACCCCGGACTCCCCCGGCAGGTGTCCCAAGCCCCTCCCCTCCAGTTTATCCCTAACCCGTCTTGAGGGCCTGCGCTCCCAGTTCCCTCCCTCAAAGGATCTGTCGTCTTTCAGACACTCCCTGAGAGCAGAGACTGGTTTACACCGCCTGGAATCCAGTCTGGCAGGTGGTGTCAGGAACTGTAACTGTTGGCATGTTCGCCACCGCTGGGGTCCTGCAGGCAGAGCTGGAACCGGCCACTGGGACTCAAGCCCTCTGCTCACCGCCCAGACCCACGCTGAGAGCCTGTGACTCCAGGACCCTCATCTAGAAGCTCCTGGAAGTTGGCCCAGAGGGACTGCCCAGCAACCACCCACCCACCCACCCCAGCCACGTCAGGTGGGAGCACAGGAAACATCCCAGGGTCTGCAGAGGGATCCTACAGACCATTCTCTCTCCCATCTGCCTTCTTTTTTTGTTTGTTTGTTTTGTTTTTTGAGACGGAGTCTCGCTCTTGTTGCCCAGGCTGGAGTGCAATGGCGCGATCTCAGCTCACTGCAACTTCCACCTCCCAATTGCAGTGATTCTCCTGCCTCAGCCTCCCGAGTAGCTGGGATTACAGGCATGTGCCACCACATCCGGCTAGTATTTTGTATCTTTTTTTTTTTTTTTTTTTGAGACGGAGTCTCGGTCTGTCGCCCAGGCTGGGGTGCAGTGGCTGGATCTCAGCTCACTGCAAGCTCCGCCTCCCGGATTTACGCCATTCTCCTGCCTCAGCCTCCCGAGTAGCTGGGACTCGCCCGGCTAGTTTTTTGTATTTTTTAGTAGAGATGGGGTTTCACCGTGTTAGCCAGGATGGTCTCGATCTCCTGACCTCGTGATCCACCCGTCTCGGCCTCCCAAAGTGCTGGGATTACAGGCTTGAGCCACCGCGCCCGGCCAGTTTTTTGTATCTTTAGTAGAGATGGGATTTCACCATGTTGGCCAGACTAAGCTCCCGATCTCAGGTGATCCACCCACCTCAGCCTCCCAAAGTGCTGGGATTACAGGCGTGAGCCACGCCCCGGCCTCCATCTGCCTTGTCATTCTAATTAACTGCTGGGGATACCTTTTGTTAACGGTAGAAAGTTATGCAAATGACCGAAGTTGGTATTGTTATTACTAAGAGGCGCTGGGTTTCAAAATCAGTTTGAATATTCTAGCACCGAATCTTGTCTGTCCTGTGCCTGGGGACCTGCACACTGTTTGTCTTTTTCCTCCTGTGTGAATGGTAGGGTTCAGGCCTTCCTGCTCGCAAAGTGGGTGGTTTGCCAAGTTACCTGGGGTGTACATAGAACTTGAACTTTGGAGTCAGACTGGCACAGGCTGGGTGCTTCCCCTGCGCCTTGGTTACTGTTTGCCCTTATGCAAGTCTCTTGGCTTCTTGGAGTCTCAGTTTTCTCATTGGTGGAAGAGGAGCGAACACCCTCCATAGAGAGCTGCCATGGTGACCATCTGCGAGCTGATGGAGGTAGAGTCCCTGGTGCCCTTTAGGGTGGCAATTGTGCCAGTGCTCCAAAGGACCAGAACCAGGTGGCAGTGGCTATCTGGAACTGATGTGGAAGAACTGGCAAGGCTGCCAGATTTCGCAAATAAAAATACATACACACGGTTAAATTTGAATTTCAAATAAGCAGCTAAATTTTGTTGTATAATTATATCCCATGCAGTATTTGGAATATACTTATACTGAAAAATTAGTCAGGCGTGATGGCTCACGCCTGTAATCCCAGCACTTTGGGAGTCCAAGGCGGGCAGATCACTTGAGGCCAGGAGTTCGAGACCAGCCTGGCAAACTTGGAGAAACCCTATCTCTACTAAAAACACCAAAATTGGGCCGGGCGCGGTGGCTCAAGCCTGTAATCCCAGCATTTTGGGAGGCCAAGACAGGCGGATCACGAGGTCAGGAGATCAAGACCATCCTGGCTAACACGGTGAAACCCCGTCTCTACTAAAAAAAATACAAAAAACTAGCCAGGCGAGGTGGCGGCGCCTGTAGTCCCAGCTACTCGGGAGGCTGAGGCAGGAGAATGGCGTGAACCCGGGAGGCGGAGCTTGCAGTGAGCTGAGATCCGGCCACTGCACTCCAGCCTGGGCTACAGAGCAAGACTCCGTCTCAAAAAATAAAAAAAACACCAAAATTGACTGAGCGTGCTGCTGCACATCTGTACTGCCACCTACTTGGGAGGCTGAGGCACCAGAATTGCTCGAACCCAGGAGGCAGAGGTTACAGTGAGCCTCAGTCGCACCACTGCACTCCAGCCAGGGCAACGGAGTGAGACTCTGTCTCTAATAACAATAATAATAATAATAATAATAATAATAATAATTCATTATCTGAAATTAAATTGAACTAAGTGTCCTTTTTTCCTTTTCTTTTTATTTTTTTTGAGACAGGGTCTCACCCTGTCACCCAGACTGAAGAGCGGTGGAGTAATCATGGTTCACTGCAGCCTTGACCTCCTGGGATCAAGTGATCCTCCCACCTCAGCTTCCCAAGTAGGTAGGACTACAGGTGCAAGCCACCATTCCCGGCTTTTTTTTTTTTTTTTAATTTTTGTAGAGACGGGGTTTTGCCGTGTTGCCCAGGCTGGTAACTGAGTGTTACTGTGTTTTATTTGGCTATCCTAAGAAAAGAGGTTAAAGTGCTTAGAATGGGGGGTCATGCTGTCCCTGAGAGATATCTTCATTCGGGATTGGGAACTCTGGGAGAGAGTCGTCAAGAGCCACTGGAAGAAACATGGGCCAGAGAGGCTGAGGCAGGAGAATCGCTCGAACCTGAGAGGCAGAGCTTGCAGTGAGCCAAGATCGTGCCACTGCACTCCAGCCTGGGTGTCAGAGTGAGACTGTGTCTCAGAAAGAAAAAAAGAAAGAGAGAAAGAAAGAGAGGAAAGAAAGGAGAGGAAGGGAAGGAAGGAGAAACGTGGGCCAAAGGAGGAGAAGGATCTAGAATACCAAGGCCTGGAGAGGGCAATGACCTCCTGACCTGGTTCACTACCTGCTGATCTCAAGCCAGCAGCAAACACATTCTGGAAGCCTGGATGGAGGCTAAGCTTAGCTGGACCCGGCTCTCCAGCCTCCAGCCTACATATTGCCCCCTCCATCAGCCAGGAGCCCATGCCCCAACCCACTTGTCCCTGAGCCAAGAGACAGCACGGAAGGAGCTACATCAAGGTGGGAACCCTGGAGCAAAGCTAGCTCCGTGTTCATTAGCCTCCAAGGAGCCAGATTGCAGGAAGCCAGGAGCAGGACACACCTCAGAGGCAGTTTAACTTGCTGTGGCCAGACTGGCCACATTCACATCCTGGGTTGGACATGGGACTGCTCCATTCCTTTAGCCTCTGGGAGGACATTCATCCAACATGCATTTCTTCATGTCCTTTGTCCATGCCACAGACAACCTCCAACTCACCCACCGTCTCCCTGAAACTCTACCCCCTCTCCCAGGGGTCACCTATCTGCTTCTCTCCCTCTTCTACCTCACCCCATCGGCCCCAGTGGGGCCATCTCTGAGGATCTCTGGGTCCATCCTGCTGTTCGGCTCACTCATTTTCACTCTCCCGACCTGCTGCAGCCTCCTCCCCACTCCCCATTGGTTCCAGCTCAGTTCCAATAGAAGCAGGTCTCATCTTGCCATTCCCCTGCTGCAAATCTGCCCATTTTGCATCGGAGGCCAAGTCCCAGCCCTCAGGGAGAGAAAAGCAGGACAAACTAGGGTGTCTGAGTAAAACATGCCTCTTCCAGTCTTCCTAGATAAAGGTTACTCATCCCAGGTGAGGGGCTGCGGGAGACAGCTCCTGGGAGGGCCCAGGGTCCAGGCTGCCAGGCCATCTCATCTGCAGGGTGGGGAGGAGAGGCACAGTGCCTCAGCCAGGGGCCAGGGCCAAAGCCCACTCCACTTACAGACTGGCCTCTGGGTTTCTATCGCACAGGCTCAATCTTTTTTTTTTTTTTTTTTGAGGTGAGGGGGAGGGACGGAGTTTCACTCTTGTTGCCCAGGCTAGAGTGCAGTGACTCGATCTCAGCTCACTATAACCTTCGCCTCCCCAGTTCAAGCGATTCTTCTGCCTCAGCCTCCTGAGTAGCTGGGATTAGAGGCGTGTACCACCACGCCCTGCTAATTTTGTATTTTTTATAGAGATGGGGTTTCACTGTGTTGGTCAGGCTGGTTTCAAACCCCTGACCTCAGGTGATGCACCTGCCTCGGCCTCCCAAAGTGCTGGGATTACAGGTGTGAGCCACTGCACTCAGCCAATCTTATTCATAATATGAAAAATGTATATTAAGGGGGACGGGGATGTTTTATTTATTATTATTACTATTAGTTTTTGAGACAGAGTTTTGCCTTTGTTGCCCAGGCTGCAGTGCAATACAATGGTGTGATCTCGGCTCACCGCAACCTCCGCCTCCCGGGTTCAAGCGATTCTCATGCTTCAGCCTCCCGAGTAGCTGGGGTTATAGGCACGTGCCACCACACCTGGCTAATTTTGTATTTTTAGTAGAGACGGGGTTTCTCCATGTCGGTCAGACTGGTTTCAAACTCCTTACCTCAGGTGATCCGCCCACCTTGGCCTCCCAAAGTGCTAGGATTCAGGTGTGAGCCACTGTGCCCAGCCTCTTATTTATTAATTAAGGTATTTATTTTGAGATGGAGTCTCGCTCTGTCGCCCAGCCTGCAGTGCAGTGGCACAATCTCTGCTCACTGCAACCTCCGCCTCCGGGTTCAAGCAATTTTTGCCTCGGCCTCCCAGTAGCTGGGATTATAGGTGCCCACCACCATGCCCGGCTAATTTTTGTAATTTTAGCAGAGATGGGGTTTCACCATCTTGGGCAGGCTGGTCTTGAACTCCTGACCTCATGATCCACCCGCCTAATTTTTGTATTTTTAGTAGAGATGGGGTTTTGCCATGTTGCCCAGACTTGTCTTGAACTCCTGACCTCAGGTGATCTGCCCTCCTCGGCCTCCCGAAGTTCTGGGATGACAGGGGTGAACCACCGCACCCCGCTGGGGCATGTTTTTATAATATACATGAAAACTGTGAGAAAGAACATTCCACTTACCAGACGGGCAAAACAAGCAAAACAAAATAACTCAAGTGAGTGAAGGTGTCTGTTCTTTGTTTTTGTTTGTTTTTTGTTTGTTTGCTTGAGACAGGTCTCCCCCGTCACCCAGGCTGGAGTGCAGCGGCACGATCATGGCTCACTGTAGCCTCAACTTTCTGTGCTCCAGAGATCCTCCTACCTCAGCCTCCCAGGTAGCTGGGTAGCAGGCACCACAGGCGCATGCCACCATGCCCAGTTAATTTTTGTAGTTTTTGTAGAGACGGGGTTTTGCCATGTTGCCCAGGCTGGGGATGAAGGTGTCTAAAACAGGCCCGGCCACACATTGTTTGTTGGTGGGAAAGTTAATTGGTACAACTCCTTTGTGGGGCAAACTGGTAATATCTGTCAAAAAATGAAATACACAACCTCTTTGTTCCAGTAATCCCACTGTCAGAAATTTACACTACAGCTACACAAGTAACCCAAGATATATATAATATGCACCAGGACAGACACTGCAGCATTTCTTTTTTTTTTTCTTTCTTTTTTTTTTTTTTTTCGAGACGGAGTTTCGCTCTTGTTGCCCAGGCTGGAGTGCAATGGTGCGATCTTGGCTCACTACAACCTCTGCCTCCCGAGTTCAAGCGATTCTCCTGCCTCAGCCTCCCGAGTAGCTGGGATTATAGTGTGCTGTAATCCCACACCTGGCTAAATTTTTTTCTTTTTTTTGTATTTTTAGTAGAGAAGGGATTTCTCCATGTTGGTCAGGCTGGTCTCAAACTCCCGACCTCAGGTGATCCACCCGCCTTGGCCTCCCGAAATGCTGGGATTACAGGTGTGAGCTACCGCGCCTGGCTGCAGCGTTGTTTTCACAGCTAAAGTTTGGAACTACATGGCGGCTGGTTAAATAAATTATGCTACAACCATCAATTAAATATTATGTACTATTACAAAGAATGAGGCAACTAGGTACTAAAATTAAGTCATCTTAGTTAAGATATATTATATACAAAAGTAAAGTGCCAAACATGTAAAGTTGGTGATTTAAAAACACGTGAGGGGCCGGGCATGGTGGCTCATGCCTGTAATCCCAGCACTTTGGGAAACTGAGGCGGTCAGGAGTTTGAGACCAGCCTGGCTAATATGGTAAAACCTTGTCTCTTAAAAATACAAAAAAGTAACCAGGAGTTGTGGCACATGCCTGTAGTCCCAGCTACTCGGGAGGCTGAGGCAGGAGATTCACTTGTACCCGGGAGGCAGAGGTTGCAGTGAGCCATCATGCCACTGCACTCCAGCCTGGGCAACAGAGCAAGACTCCGTCTTAAAACAAACAAACAAACAAACAAAAAACATGTGACTAAGCATGATGGCTCACACTTGTAATCCCACCACTTTGGGAGGTCGAGGTGGGTGGATTACTTGAGCTTAGGAGTTGAGACCGGCCTGGGCAACATGGTGAAACCCTGTCTCAAAAAAAAAAAAAAAGGCCGGGCGCGGTGGCTCAAGCCTGTAATCCCAGCACTTTGGGAGGCCGAGGCGGGTGGATCACAAGGTCAGGAGATCGAGACCATCCTGGCTAACATGGTGAAACCCTGTCTCTACTAAAAATACAAAAAACTAGCCGGGCGTGGTGGCGGGCGCCTGTAGTCCCAGCTACTCGGAGGCTGAGGCAGGAGAATGGAGTGAACCTGGGAAGCGGAGCTTGCAGTGAGCCGAGACCGCGCCACTTCACTCCAGCCTGGGTGACACAGCGCGAGACCCCGTCTCAAAAAAAAAAAAAAAAAAAAAAAAAAAAAAACCCACAAAAAACAAAAGCAAAACAGAACAACACACACACACACACACACACACACAAATTAGCCAGGTGTGGTGGTGTGCACCTGTAGTCCCAGCCACTTGGGAAGCTGAGGTGGAAGGATTGCTTGAGCTCAGGAGATGGAGGTTGCAGTGAGCTGAGACTCCAACCTGGGTAATAGAGCAAGATTCTGTCTCAAAAAAAAAAAAAAAAAAAATTATGGGCTGGGCATGGTAGCTCATGCCTATAATCCCAGCACTTTGGGAGGCTGAGGCAGGTGGATCACAAGGTCAAGAGATGGAGACCATCCTGGCCAACATGGTGAAACCCTGTCTCTATTAAAAATACAAAAATTAGCTGGGCATGGTGACGCATGCCTGTAGTCCTAAGTACTTGGGAGGCTGAGGCAGGAGAATCCTTGAACCTGGGAGGCAGAGGTTGTAGTCAGCCAAGATCGAGCCACTGCCCTCCAGCCTGGCAACAGAGCGAGACTCCGTCTCAAAAAAAAAAAAAAAAATATATATATATATATACACACACACACACACACACACACATATGTATATACACATAAAAATATATAAATATATATATGTATATACACATACATGTAAATGTTAAATATGTATAAAATGTCTCTAGAAAGATAAGAAAGAGGTAACAACAGTGGGTGTCCTAGCTAGGGTGAAGTACTGTGAGACCAGGGATAGCAGTGGGAAGGAGAATGACTTTTTGGTGCCTTTTGACTTTTATGCATGTATTTCATATATACACATGAAATATATATTTCATATTTTATATGTAAAAAGTATATATGCATATGTAAATAATTTTAAAAGCAAGCAACTTTTCTCCTGCAGTGTTCCACTAGAGGAGATGATGAACATATTAAATAGCTGCATGGCCCTGGGCCAGGTCCTCCCTCTCCCTGGGCCTCAGTTTCTTGTTTAGACAATGGGAGTTTTGGATCAGGAGACTATTCCTACACTCTTCTTAAATATTACTTCTAATCAGTCAAATGAATACTGGTGCAGTGACCATAAGATAACATTTGGCTGGGCGTGGTGGCTCACGCCTGTAATCCCAGCACTTTGGGAGGCTGAGGCAGGCAGATCACCTGAGGTCAGGAGTTCGAGACCAGTCTGGCCAACAAGGTGAAACCTTGTCTCTACTAAAAATACAAAAATTAGTCGGACATGGTGGCACACTTGTAATCCCAGCTACTCAGGAGGCTGAGGCAGGAGAATCACTTGAACTCAGGAGGTGGAGGTTGCAGTGAGCCAAGATTGCGCCACTGCACTCCAGCCTGGGTGACAGATCCAGACTCCACCTGCAAAACAGAAACAAAAACAAACAAACAAAAAAACGGCCGGGTGCAGTGGCTCACACCTGTAATCCTAGCACTTTGGGAGGCCAAGGCAGGCAGATTGCCTGAGCTCAGGAGTTCAGACCAGCCTGGGCAACACGGTGAAATCTCGTTTCTTTTTTTTTTTTTTTTTTTGAGACGGAGTCTCGCTCTGTCGCCCAGGCTGGAGTACAGTGGCCGGATCTCAGCTCACTGCAAGCTCCGCCTCCCGGGTTTATGCCATTCTCCTGCCTCAGCCTCCCGAGTAGCTGGGACTACAGGCGCCCGCCACCTCGCCCGGCTAGTTTTTTGTATTTTTTAGTAGAGACGGGGTTTCACCGTGTTAGCCAGGATGGTCTCGATCTCCTGACCTCGTGATCCTCCCGTCTCGGCCTCCCAAAGTGCTGGGATTACAGGCTTGAGCCACCGCGCCCGGCCTCTCGTTTCTACTAAAATAAAAAAAATTAGCTGGGCATGGCGGTGTGCGCCTGTAATCCCAGCTACTCCGGAGGCTGAGGCAGGAGAATTGCTTGAACCTGGGAGTCAGGGGTTGCAGTGAGCAGAGATTGTACCACTGCACTCTAGCCTGGAGACAGAACAAGACTCTGTCTTAAAAAAAAAAAAAAAAAAAAAAAAAAAAGATAGTATTTGATGGCATGCAGGGGGCATAACATAAAATGGTGTTGTTGAAACCAGGATGCAGTGCCCATCACCTGAGGGACAGGGTCATTTCTCTGACCCCGACTAGGTACCCATAGGCGAAGCTGCATCTGCCTGGACTGGAGGAGCCTGCCAGGGCCCTGCTAGCTCCTGCCGAGGTCAGCTCCCCAGGCCTTGGCAGCTTATCCTGCCTCCGCCCACTGAGGCCCTAGGCTGGCCCAGGGGCGGAGCTGAAGCCTGGCCTGTCTCTGGCTTCCTCCTTACTCTATCAGGCTCTGCCTAGTTTACCTGTCTGCCTGGACTCTCCTCCCCTCCTTCCTGTGCCCGTTCAAAGGAAGTAGCTCTGGCACCATGCTAAAGCTGGAATCCTACCCAACTCCTTTCCTGAGCCAGGTCTTTGCAGGTGGCTGGGAGACCCGAGATGCCTGGCCACAGCAATCTGAAGCCTCAGAGTACACACAAGACCCAGCCTCAGCAGGAAGCCACCTTGTTCCAAAGTACTGGGTCTTCCTCTTAATATAGTACTGGGCCTTTCTCTTAATATTTGAAGCCAAAGGAAAAATACATGGGAATCAGAGGAGTCAAAACTGGACACATTTCCTGCTCCTCATTCCCCCTTCTTTTCGTCCTGAGTTTGGAATCAGTGGACTTGAGTTCCTGTCCTAAGTTAGCCCTGACTCCCTGAAGAAGTCACTCCCCTTCTTGGGGCCTCATTTGCAAGAAGAGGGGCTTGGGCTCAGAAAGCTACATATTAACAGGTGTCCCCAGGTGGTTCCAAGGCAGCTTTTTTTTTTTTCAGTGACGGGCTTTTTTTTTTTTTTTTTTTGAGACAGAGTCTCGCTCTGTTGCCAGGCTGGAGTGCAGTGGTGCAATCTCAGCTCACTGCAACCTCCACCTCCCAGGTTCAAGTGATTCTCCTGCCTCAGTCTCCCGAGGAGCTGGGATTACAGGCATGCGCCACCACACCTGGCTAGTTTTGTTTTTGTATTTTTAGTAGAGACGGGGTTTCACTGTGTTAGCCAGGATAGTCTTGATCTCTTGACCTTGTGATCTGCCCGCCTCAGCCTCCCAAAGTATTGGGATTGCAGGCGTGAGCCACCAGCCCGGCCTGTAGTGACAGGCTTTAAGAAGCAACTGTGGCCAGGCATGGTGGCTCACGCCTGTAATCTCAGCACTTTGGGAGACTGAGGCAGGCGGATCACTTAAGGTCAGGAGTTCGAGATCAGCCTGGCTAACATGGTGAAAACGTGTCTCTACTAAAAATACAAAAATTAGCCAGGCGTGGTGGTGGGCGCCTGTAATCCCAGCTACTGGGGAGGCTGAGGCAGGAGAATTGCTTGAACCCGGGAGGCAGAGGTTGCAGTGAGCTAAGATCATGCCATTGTGCTCCAGCCTGGGCAACAGAGTGAGACTCTGTCTCAAAACAAACGAACAAACAAAGATAAAGGACGAACCCACTGGTTTGCAACAACTGGAATGAATCTTAAAATAATTATGCCAGCCTGGGCAACATAGTCAGACCCCTGTCTCTACAAAACATTTCAAAATTAGCCAGGTGTGGTGGTATGTGCTGGTCGTCCCAGGTACCTGGGAGGCTAAAGCAGGAGGATCGCTTGAACTCAGGAATGTGAGGCTGCAGTGAGCCATGATTTCACCACTATACTCCAGCCTGGGAGACAGCAAGACTCTGTCTCAATACTACTACTAATAATTAACTAATTAATTAAAAATAAATAAATGGCCAGGCACAGTGGCTCATGCCTGTAATCCCAGCACTTTGGGAGACCAAGGCAGGCAGATCATGAGGTCAGGAGTTTGAGACCAGCCTGGCCAACATAGTGAAACTCCCATCTCCACTAAAAATACAAAAATTAGCCGGGTGTGATGGCAGGTGCCTGTAGTCCCAGCTACTCGGGAGGCTGAGGCAGGAGAGTCGCTTGAACCCGGGAGGCGGAGTTGCAGTGAGCCGAGATTGCACCACTGCACTCCAGTCTGGCGACAGAGGGAGACACCATCTCAAAAAAAATAAATAAATAAAAATAAATAATAAAATAATTATGCTGAGTGAAAGAAGACCAAAGAGAGTACATAGGTTTGCTTTCATTTATAAAAAATTCTAGAAAGTGACAGAAAGGGGATCAGAAAGCGGCTGGAGTGAAAGGAAAGAGGGAAAGATTACAGCAAGGCACAAAGAAAACTTTTAGGTGTGATGGAGAGGTTTATTATCTTAATGGGGTGATGTTTTCATGAGTGTTTACAGTATGTCAAAACTCGTAAGTTGTATGTCAATTATCAGGTCATTTTAAAAGGTGATGATGAATGAACATGTGTTCAGCATATACCCTAAATGCAGCCAGACACTGAAGTTGCTTGTGGAAATCAGCTGGATGCATTTTTTTTTTTTTTTTTTGAGATGGAGTCTTGCTCTGTTGCCCAGGCTAGAGTGCAGTGGCATGATGGCTTACTGTAACCTCTGCCTCCTGGGTTCAAGCAATTCTCCTGTCTCAGCCTCCTAAGTAACTGGGATTACAGGCACTCACCACCACACCCGGCTAATTTTTGTATTTTTTGGTAGAGACGAGGTTTCACCATGTTAGCCAGGCTGGTCTTGAACTCCTGAACTCAAGTGACCGACCAGCCTCGGCCTCTCAAAGTGATGGGATTACAGGCATGAGCTGCTGTGCTTGGCCATGGATGATCTTAAGAACAAAGAAAAGAAAACCCAACTTGAAGTGAGATAAACAACAATAAAATGTACCATCTCATCTACCTGGAAGGCCAGAGGCTACAGGGACAGTTTGACTGCTCCCCTCCTAGTACCAGATGCTATATTGAGCTACATCATGGAAGCTCCATAATTGTCAGGGAACTTAGCTACAAATAACGGAATCTACTCTAACTAGTTTAAGCAGCCAAGGAATGTATTTAAAGATATAAATGACTCACACAGTCTCTGAGAGGGATAGAGAATTGGGCTTGGAGGCTACTTGGCCGGGAACAATACCCAAATTTTGCTGCTGGACTGTTATCAGCAGAGCCTCTGCTTTTTGCCATCACTAGGCATTGCAGCTCACAAGTGGAAGAGGTGTCTCTACTCCCGGGGCCTCCACTCCCACTGCCCTCAAAAGCTCTGTGTCAGCCAGGCACAGTGGCTCACGCCGGTAATCCCAGCACTTTGGGAGGCCGAGGTGGGCGGATCACGAGGTCAGGAGATCGAGACCATCCTGGCTAACACGGTGAAACTCGGTCTCTACTAAAAAATACAAAAAATTAACCGGGTGTAGTGGCGGGTGCCTGTAGTCCCAGCTACTCGGGAGGCTGAGGTAGGAGAATCGCTTGGACCCGGGAGGCGGAGATTGCAGTGAGCCGAGATCGCGTCACTGTACTGCAGCCTGGGCGATAGAGAGACTCTGTCTGAAAACAAACAAAACAAAGAAAAAAAGCTCTGTGTCTACAGCATTCTCATCCTCATACAGCTCACCTCTGAATGGATATCAACTGCATCTGATTGGATGAGCCCACACTGTATGCCTCAGTGCTAGCTACAGGGGAAGCTGGGTACAAGAGTCTACCTTCTACCTTGGGGAGGCAGAACTCATCGTGTGTTGACACAGAATGGGTTTTCAAAAAGATGCTGAATGGCCGGGCGCGGTGGCTCACGCCTGTAATCCCAGCATTTTGGGAGGCCGAGGCGGGCAGATCACTTGAGGCCAGGAGTTTGAGACCAGCCTGGTCAACATGGTGAAAACCCATCTCTACTAAAAATACAAAAATTAGCCGGGCATGGTAGCACACACTTGTAATCTCAGCTACTCAGGAGGCTGAGGCAGGAGAATCCCTTGAACCCAGGAGGCGGAGGTTGCAGTGAGCCGAGATCGCACTACTGCACTCCAGCCTGGGCAACAGATGGAGACAGTCTCAAAAAAAAAAAAAAAAAAAAGAAAAAGAAAAAGAAAAAAGAAAGATG